>NC_083582.1:77570226-77640226 GCF_027579695.1 Neoarius graeffei | reverse complement strand
CTTCCCTTTGTCCTCACTGCTGGCTCCCTGGAGGTCACCTCGCCATACCTGCTGCTGCACTCCTCATACAAGATTGCCCCAAACAGGTTTAGCTTGGCTTCTACTGGGCCACACAGGGTTTTCTGTGGCAGGTTGCTCAGGTGTTCGTCTAACTTGATCCACTCCTGCGTGTTATTTGTCTTTGGCCATTTGATCTTATTCCTTTGGCCTGGAGTCCTCAGGCTTCTGGTTTTCTGGCTTGATAGAGGTCTTGGTTTGCTCGGGGGTGCTAATGGGTCCACTCCTTGGGGTTTTTCGACATCCCTTTCTTCCATTTCCCTCCTTTCCTCTTGCTCTGCCTCTGCAATGTTGGGCCCACTGGTGCTGTGGTTATCATCCTGGCCATGGATCCCAATTGTCTGACCTGCCCTTTGGGCAGTGCAAGGTTGCTTACATCTAACGCCTCCACATTTCGCCCTTCCCATGTGGATGTGAAGCCCTCTGAGTGTTGTCGTTTTTTTCCATCCACACCCACACTTCTGTAAAATCTTCATCTCATTTGTTATCCTTGCGTTCATTACCATTAAATCTCTCCTGGTAGGCCCTTCTTCCATCCCGCCTCTCAGAGGGCCTTCAGGCTGTTTTCTTTTCCTTATTGTAGTAGGTTTTTCCACTTGGGAAACTAGAGGGTAGGGTTACCAACCCGCCTCTCCCGGGTGCAGTCTATCCTACTGCCACCAGCCTCTCCTGGTTGTCCTCCAGTCTTCCCTGGACTCCAACTGCTCTATTCACAGTAGTCACTGTTTCCAGGAATGTATTGTTCTATACAGAGTAGATGGTATATCTGCTGGGCTCTGGACCTGTCGCCCTTCCACTGGTGCCCATGGCAGACTGTGCATGGCAGGGGCATCCACTTCCTGAGTCTGGCCTAGGCAGACCGCATACCATGGAGCTAGGTAGCTGCAGGGTTATCAGCTGGGGACCACTGCTCATTGATGTTTCGCCCCTTATCCCAGAATGTAAGTATTAGATCGATGTTGCTCTGGTTGCTCTGAGCATCTGCTAAACGCATGTAATGTAGGTACAAACAAAAATAATAAAATGTACAAACAGGATTATAAAGAAAGAAAAAATAATATTAAAACTTGCTGCCATGTAGAGTTGTTGCTGAGAGCAGTTATGAACTGGCATGATGCAGTTGAGTGAGGAACTGTCAGAACCAAATCCATGCTAACATTGCTGCTATTTTGACCTTTTTCCATTGTTACCTCCACCAACTGTGTTGGAGGAGGTTATGTGTTTGCCTCAGTTTGTTTGTGTTTGTCTGTCCCCAACATAACTCAAAAAAGAGTTAACGGACTTTGATGAAATTTTGAGGAAAGGTGGACCATGGGCCAAGGAACAATTGATTAGGTTTTGATGCAAATATGAATATGTGGCTTGGTGGAAGTATATAAAAAATAAAAAAATAAAAACTTCCAGTTTAGGCCACACCCACTCCAGCTTGAACTCCACATACAGAGTGTGGTACTGTGTTACACCAAAAGCATCTTAGACTTTCTTAAAGCACATATGCACACAGGTCAATCTAACTCTCTGATCCCTTAATCAAGTTCGAGACCCTTTTTTCATCACCCAGAAAAACAAGTTGAAATGTCAACCATTTTCACTTCTTTTTTCTGATCCCCATCAGATTTCTCAGGATTCATTTCAGTCTTGCAGTATGCAGCAGATATGTGAGTGTCGAATATCATTGTGACAGCAGTAAGTGGATTCTCTTCCTGTGGTGATGAGACATTTCTCATGATTCTCCTCAAAGCCCATCAAGAAAAAAAAATAAATAATAATGGGGAATATTGTGGCTCTTCACTGGAAGCTCAGGTAAGATGACTTCTTATGTGTAATGGTGATTTTAGTCCTATCAAGTCAGCACCATGAAAGTGAAAAAGTCCTCAGAGTTCAACTTGAAAAAAAAAAGGTATGAAATTCTAAACAAATGTTTCACAAATATGGAATGGCACATTATTACAGGAAGTGTCAGGAGACTAGGCGAGAAAATTAAAATCCAAATCCCAACATCTACTGTATAGTCAAGAGCAAAAGAAATGTACTTGTGTGTACCCTTAGGAGAGAGGAAGACAAGAAAGAAATTTAATTTACAGCAGCAAGACATTTAGTGTGTTTCAGACTTCAGTGTTAAATTTAATTTCAGTGCTAATATTCAGCCTGCTTGTGCATGTGGGTTATTCCGTTACTATGGTGTAATTTATGTCTGATATATTTACCAGTCTGTATGCAAACTAAATGTAAAGTACATGTTTACAGTGGTGCTTGAAAGTTTGTGAACTGTTTAGAATTTTCTATATTTCTGCATAAATATGACCTAAAATATCATCAGATTTTCACACAAGTCTTAAAAGTAGATAAAGAGAACCCAGTTAAACAAATGAGATAAAAATATTATATGTGGTCATTTATTTATTGAGGAAAATGATCCAATATTACATATCTGTAAGTGGCAAAAGTATGTGAACCTTTGCTTTCAGTATCTGGTGTGACCCCCTTGTGCAGCAATAACTGCAACTAAACATTTCCGATAACTGTTGATCAGTCCTGCACACCAGCTTGGAGGAATTTTAGCCCGTTCCTCCGTACAGAACAGCTTCAACTCTGGGATGTTGATGGGTTTCCTCACATGAACTGCTCGCTTCAGGTCCTTCCACAACATTTCCATTGGATTAAGGTCAGGACTTTGACTTGGCCATTCCAAAACATTAACTTTATTCTTCTTTAACCATTCTTTGGTCAAACGACTTGTGTGCTTAGGGTCGTTGTCTTGCTGCATGACCCACCTTCTCTTGAGATTCAGTTCATGGACAGATGTCCTGACATTTTCCTTTAGAATTTGTTGGTATAATTCAGAATTCAATGTTCCATCAATGATGGCAAGCCATCCTGGCCCCGATGCAGTAAAACGGGACCAAACCATGACACTACCACCACCATGTTTCACAGATGGGATAAGGTTCTTATGCTGGAATGCAGTGTTTTCCTTTCTCCAAACATAACTGTTCTCATTTAAATCAAAAAGTTCTATTTTGGTCTCATCCATCCACAAAACATTTTTCCAATAGCCTTCTGGCTTGTCCATGTGATCTTTAGCAAACTGCAGATGAGCAGCATTGTTCTTTTTGGAGAGCAGTGGCTTTCTCCTTGCAACCCTGCCATGCACACCATTGTTGTTCAGTGTTCTCCTGATGGTGGACTCATGAACATTAACATTAGCCAATGTGAGAGAGGCCTTCAGTTGCTTAGAAGTTACCGTGCGGTCCTTTGTGACCTTGCCAACTATTACACGCCTTGCTCTTGGAGTGATCTTTGTTGGTCGACCACTCCTGGGGAGGGTAACAATGGTCTTGAATTTCCTCCATTTGTACACAATCTGTCTGACTGTGGATTGGTGGAGTCCAAACTCTTTAGAGATGGTTTTGTAACCTTTTCCAGCCTGATGAGCATCAACAATGCTTTTTCTGAGGTCCTCAGAAATCTCCTTTGTTCGTGTCATGATACACTTCCACAAACATGTGTTGTGAAGATCAGACTTTGATAGATCCCTGTTCTTTAAATAAAACAGGGTGCCCACTCACACCTGATTGTCATCCCATTGATTCAAAACACCTGACTCTAATTTCACCTTCAGATTAACTGCTAATCCTAGAGGTTCACATACTTTTGCCATTCACAGATATGGTATGTAATATTGGATCATTTTTCCTCAATAAATAAATGACTAAGTATAATATTTTTGTCTCATTTGTTTAACTGGGTTCTCTTTATCTACTTTTAGGACTTGTGTGAAAATCTGATGATGTTTCAGGTCATATCTAGGAAGAAATATAGAAAATTCTACAGGGTTCACAAACTTTCAAGCACCACTGTATTTAAGAGGGCTGAAACAGAACTCAACAGAATATATAAGGATTCAAAAGGGCTCAGTGCTACAGTAGTGTAATTACCAGTGAGTTGTTCTAACATTCTGCAGGGTTGTTACACATTCCTTTTAACTAGGCCTTTCTCTTCTTAAGGCTTGTGGTAAACCCTCTTGAGGATTTTAATCTGTTTAACGCCATTTTCTTCATGATTGAAAGTATTCCCCAATCCCTCTTTTTGTCATGAATATCACCAGTGAGATCTTGGGTCTTAAACAGTTGCTTTTGTACCATATGGCTGATCTTGCTACACTTGGTATTTTATGGATCCCAGATTTACAAGATATATTCAGTTATCCTGATATTTCAGACAGATTTTGTCTTTCAAAAGAGAGAAAAATGGATTTCAACCCTCCCAACGCACACAACAATTATCCAGTTTGTTCTTAAAAATTATATTCCATTTAATAAACATGTTTGTAAATTTGTTTTGACACAATTTTTTTTCTTGTGAGCTGAGTCTTGGAATTCCCTCAGATCATTCTATTCACTATATAGTGCACGAGTTACCCAACAACACATACCCACATCTCAAATCAAAGTTCACCAACATCCATCCATATCACTTATCACTCAGGCTCAAGGAGGAAGCTGGAGCCAATCCCAGCTGACTTCTGGTCAGAGATGGGGTTCACCCTGGTCAGGTCACCAATCTATCAAAGAGACAAACATTTATTCACACTCACATTCACATCTATGGTGGGTTTTAGAGTAGCCAGTCGAGCTACTCCACATGTCTTTGTCAAGTGTGAAGTCTGCTGGAGGAAACCGGAGCACCCAGAGGAAACCCACAAAGGCACACAGAACATGCAAATTCTGCACAGAAAGGCTCCAGTTGGCTTTGAATTTCAAACCCAGAACCTTCTTGCTGTGAGGCAACACTTTGCAGGTTAGGATTAGCAGTGAGTTGGCCATTTCAGACACATGGTGTGTTCACTGCTGCTCACACCTGAGGTATAGTATACACTCACTGGCCACTTTATTAGGAACACCCATACACCCACCTGCTGTTTTATTTTCTGCAGTCCCTCTATTTTCTGTCCCTCTATTTAAGCTCCCCAAACAGACACACCATTGCAAAGTATCGTCCTGCTAGCTCAGTTCATACCAAGCCTTGTATCTTTTCTGACTGCCTCTCATATATCTGACCCTTTGCTGTTTCTTCCAAGTTTTCGTTCTTTGTCTTTCCTTCACTAAGTTGTTCATCAATCGCCCAACCCTCGCTAGTTTTCTGACTCCGATTCCTGTCTATCGTCTTGGCTTTGTTGACAGTCTGCATTCCGCTGTCCTCTGCACATACATCTGTAAGTGTCTGCATTCTAACAGGATACTTTGCCAACATGGATGTAGCAGAGGATACCAAACAGACTGCTCTGAATGTGCAGGGGCATTTGGTGGGAGAACATCAAGAGATGCTCACCGATCTCAACACTAGGATGACACAGCTCACAAGTGTGATGTCGCAAGCCCTTCTGGCATGCCTCGAATCTTTTCCTTGCCCTGCACTGCAACTCCCCACTTCAGAGAAGTTTGCTGGAGATGCTATTGCATGTAAAGGTTTCCTACTTCAATGATCTATGTGTTTCGCCACCATGCCAAACTTATCTGATGAGCATAAAATCCCTAAATTTCTATCCTTTCTCACTGGCAAAGCGCTCCACTGGGCAACTGCTATTTGGAACAAGGGTGGTGAGCCTACTACTTCCTATGAGCATTTCCTCTCCCTATTCAAAAGAGTTTTTGACCATGAACCAAAGGGGATTGAGGTCAGTGAGAGTCTACTTGCCAGCTCTCAAAGCTCTCGAAGTGTTGCTGAATATGCTCTGGACTTCAGGGGGCTCATTTATCAACAGTGCGTAGAAAACATCCTAAATTCTGTCGTACGAGTGGAATTTAGAATGTTCGTAAGTACAAAAATATCGGCATTTATCAAACGTTCCTAGGCTGGTTTTACGCACACCCGTAAGTAATCTGCAATGATAAATCCCACACCTGCCAAATCACCTTGCACGGGCACGATGACTCTAATTTGCATTGTGAAACGCCCCAATTAACCATATATGGCATTAACATCCCCTTTAAAAGCCATGCAAATGAGTAATTGAGTCCTTGGTGGAATAATGGAGAAGCGCGCAAAAAAGAGGAATTTCTCTGAGACGGAGATCGACGTTTTAGTCGCGGAGGTTGAGGCCAATCAGAAGATATTGTTTTGTGGTTTAGAAGCCGGCGTTACTAGTAAAAAAAGAATACTGTGTGGGAGAAGGTGGCACACTCTGTAAATGCCGTCGGATCTGAGCCACGGACTGTGGCAGAAATAAAAAAAAAGTGGTTTGATATTAAATTAAATGCAAAAAAGTGCGTGGCCGCTTACAGGCGCGCTACAATGGTCACAGGGGGAGGGCAAAACCTTGAAAAATTGTCTGCCTTGGATGAACGGGTTGCTGGCATTATTGGGGACGCTGCGTGTTCCGGAGTGGTGAGTGGTGTGACTGACAGTGACCTCGTGGTGGAACCCCCAGAACCCCCAGAAACAGAACCAAACGTCCAAGATGAAGGTAAGTGGTCACATATTTAATGCAGAATTTAAATCTAAACATTTTTTACTGAATCGATAAAAAAAACTTTGTTTCAAACAGAAATTTTTGGTTTAAACAGAAGTAGCTTATTAATGCATCTGCTCTTTCAATTATACAGACACGTCCGCTCCTGCCGTGATGGTGCAGGAGGAGGCAAGGTCGTCCTCTGTGCGTGAGGCTCGGGCACCAAGGGTATTAACTGATGAGGTCCTGCATAACCAAGAGCACATTGCCCAGGCAGTTAGTGACATCAAGGGGCAGCTAAGCAACCTCCCTAATGTGCTCACTGAAATCAGTGAGTCACTGAAAACACTTGCTGCTTGTGCAATTCAAATCACAAATAAAAGCTATTGAATTGTGAAAAGTCTGCGTTCTGTCATTATGCAACACACACACACACACACACACACAGTGAGTAAATAATATGCATAATATGGGTAAACTTGCCTAAAATCTCTGTATGATCCCAGCTCTGATCCGCATCGCAAAAGCATTAGCAGGTGCAAGGCCCTCTTCGCAACGCTCTTCGTCATGCATGGGGTCATCAGGTCTAGGGGGATCCTGCAGGGGGACTCCTCTTCTGATGGCCAAATTGTGGAGCACACAGCAAGCCATAACCATGCTGCACACCTTTTCAGGTTGGTACTGCAGCGTTCCCCCTGCCCTTGACAAACACAGCCATCAGCCCTTCAGCAAACCAATTGCGCGCTCTATTGTAACTCTGGTGCGCGCGTGGGCCCGGTTGTAGGCTTGTTCCTGCTGTGTCTGGGGGTTGGTTAGTGGGGTCATGAGCCACGGTTTGAGTGGATATCCTTGATCACCTATGCGAACAAGTTGCATACATGACATTGCCATATTGCGGTTTACCATTGCGGAACACTGCTCAATGGACATGCCCATGTTATACTATGACAAGTTGCACGACACTCACCAATAAGCCATCCGTCTTCAACAGCTCTTTCTTGTAAACAAATGCCCACTGAGCTGTTCTGCACAATAAACGAGTCGTGCGTTCCCCCAGGCCATCGAGCAACAATGTTTAAAAGCATCAAATCGGCATCACATATGAGCTGCACATTGATGGAGTGAAACCCCTTCCTATTCACGAAATTGTATTCGTGCTGTGATGGTGCTTTTAGCGCTGTGTGTGTGCAATCTATTGCCCCAATAACATTGGGGAACCCCGCGATTGCATGAAATCCTTGGTTAACTTCAGCTTTATGCGGAAGTAAATAAGGGAACCGAATATAATTTGGCACCAAAGAAACTATTGCATCCAAAACTGTTGGCAAAATTCTGCTCAGTGACAGCTGAGAAATACCCACTCTATCCCCAAGTTCACGTTGAAACGTGCCTGTAGCCAAAAATCCTAGGGTAGACAGAACTTGGATATGGACAGGTATGGCTTTCGTGCGCTTTGTTTCGCGCTCTAGCATAGGACCCAATTCATGACATAAATCAAGTAATATATGCTTTGGAAAACGATACCTGCTCAAAAGCCACTCTGAACTTTCCGCAAATAAATCGGCTCTCTCTCTCTGAATACGCACTCCCTGCGGAACGCACGGTTTGCCAACTCTTCTAGCAATGCAAGATGGGCCATGTTGCGTTCTGATAGGCATATCATGTGTGTGCTTTTTATACGTATATCAATTCAAATAATTATTTACACATGAGTAAATTAGTCAATAGTCAATTATTAGTTACACCGTGAGTAATCTGAAATCGGCCCACAAGATCACGTTGTTGGAGTGTTTGAATTTGATTCAGCATGTTCAAAACCAAAATACTTCGAATACACTCAAACAAACAAACACACAAAAATAGTTGTATTGTAACCTGCGCATCGGGCACAGTTCGACTCTAGAATCAACACTACTTGTTGTTTCGTTATTCTACCACTAGGTATTGTATGTCAGCATGGTCCGAGGTGTGCGTATATTTAGGCACAATTCTACGTTCAAGTACACATTCATGAATTCCACACTTTGCGCAAAAATGTTCGTACAAACCTTTTACGCACAGAACTGTGCGTAAGAACGGTTGATAAATGAGCCCCCAGGACATTAGCGGCTGCCAGTGGATGGAACAACCCAGCCCTCAAGGCAGTTTTTTTTTTTGCCAAGGTCTGCGCCCTGAAGTCATCAGTGAACTGGCCTGCAGAGATGAGAACCTCACCCTGGACTCCCTCATTGACTTAGCTATCCATCTAGACCAACTGCTAAAGCGCCAACCCTCTCTCCATGAAAGCACCAGATCTGTGCAGCCTTCTGAGGACAGCTCACCTATGGAGATGTCACACACTAGGCTAACCCATGCTGAGTGTGCGAGACGATGTAAGGAGGGCTTATGCTTTTACTGTGGGAGCGCCGAGCATAACATCCAGCACTGTTCAGTCCATCCAGTCCGTGAATCTCCAGCAGAGACACCAGCAAAATCTACATTACCAGTGAGAGAACTTAACTCTAAATCATTTAAGATTCCAGTAGTGCTAAGGGTAGTGTCCTCCACATACATCCTTTCTGCTTTTATTGATTCAGGGGCAGAGGGAAACTTTATTAGCAGCACCATCGTACAGATGCTCAATCTGCCTACCACCCCTCTGCACAGCGCACTCAGCATTAAGGCCATCGATGGAGGACCCATAGGCGATGGACTAGTCACCACATGCATCCAACCAGTCCAGATTCAAGTGGGAGTGTTACACAAAGAGTTCATTTCCCTCTCTGTGACCACTACTATTGACTACAACATTGTTCTTGGATATCCCTGGCTACAGCTGAACAATCCATTGATCTCTTGGCAAAATAAGGAAATTCTTCAGTGGTCACCCATGTGCTTCCAGAGCTGTCTTTCTTATCCTCAAATCCAAGTGCCATCCACCTCAGTAGAAAGTCCTCAACCAGATTCCATGGACAATGTTCCTGAGTGTTATCGGGATCTATCAGAAGTTTTCAGTAAGGGGAAGGCCTGCGGGCTACCTCCATACCGGCCATATGACTGTGCAATTGACCTACTACCAGGTATGTCACCACCATGCGGTCATATTTATCCTCTATCCCAGAAGGAACATGTTGCCATGGAGGAGTGTATTCAGGAGGCCCTCAAACAGGGATATATCCACCCTTCCAAGTCTCCTGCATTGGCTGGTTTCGTTTTTGTGGAGAAATGAGGAGGTGGACAAAGGCCTTGTATTGATTACAGAGGTTTAAATCAGGTCATGGTAAAATACCCTTATCCACTTCCCCTGGGCCCAGCGGTTCTGGAGCAACTAAGATCCACAAGGATATGTTCTAAGCTGGACCTCCGCAGTGCATACAATCTGATCAGGATTAGGAAAGGTGATGAATGGAAGACAGCCTTCAGCATGACCATGGGACACTTCGAGTACCGGGTAATGCCTTATTGTCTTTCTTCGGCTCCCAGCGTGTTCCAGTGTCTGATCAATGATGTTCTACAGGACATGCTGGGCAAATATGCCATTGCCTACATTGATGATATCCTGATATACTCCTCCGATATCAAAAGTCACCAGGGACACGTCAGAGCAATTCTCAAGTGTCTACTGGAAAACAATCTCTACATAAAAGCTGAAAAGTGTGAGTTTAATCAAAGCAAACTCTCTTTCCTCAGCTATGTCATCAGTGCAGAAGGAGTAAGCATGGACTCATCTAAAGTCAAGTCAAGTTTATTTGTATAGCGCTTTTAACAATAAACATTGTCGCAAAGCAGCTTTACAGAATTTCTCATCTCATCTCATTGTCTCTAGCCGCTTTATCCTTCTACAGGGTCGCAGGCAAGCTGGAGCCTATCCCAGCTGACTACGGGCGAAAGGCGGGGTACACCCTGGACAAGTCGCCAGGTCATCACAGGGCTGACACATAGACACAGACAACCATTCACACTCACATTCACACCTACGCTCAATTTAGAGTCACCAGTTAACCTAACCTGCATGTCTTTGGACTGTGGGGGAAACCGGAGCACCCGGAGGAAACCCACGCGGACACGGGGAGAACATGCAAACTCCACACAGAAAGGCCCTCGCCGGCCCCGGGGCTCGAACCCAGGACCTTCTTGCTGTGAGGCGACAGCGCTAACCACTACACCACCGTGCCGCCCTTTACAGAATTTGAATGGCTTAAAACATGAGCTAATTTTATCCCTAATCTATCCCCAATGAGCAAGTCTGTGGCGACGGTGGCAAGGAAAAACTCTCAGATGACATGAGGAAGAAACCTCGAGAGGAACCAGACTCGAAAGGGAACCCATCCTCATTTGGGCAACAACAGACAGCATGATTATAATATTAACAGTTTTAACATGTCAGTTTCGTTGATATTATAAACTCTTCATTGATGGAAACTTGAGTGCAAAACTGTTCATGACAACTACAGTCCTAAAGTATCAGCAGTCACATCCTCGCCAACCCCAAAATCCATTAAGGACCTTCAATGGTTCTTGGGCTTTGTGAACTTCTACCGCCAGTTCATTCGAGGTTTCAGCTCTCTGGAAGCCCCTTGACAGCATTACTGAAGAAGGGTCCAAAGCACCTACACTGGAACTCGGTGGCAAAGGAAGCCTTCAGCAAGCTCAAGCTTGCCTTCATTTTGGCTCCCATACTCCAGCATCCCGACCCTACCAAGCCATTCATCGTAGAAGTGGATGCATCAGACACTGGAGTAGGGGTCATTCTTTCCCAACGCTTTGGGGAGAAACAGAAGCTACACCAGTAGCTTTCTTTTCAAAGAAGTTACCTTCAGCAGAGAGGAATTATGATGTGGGGAAGAGAGAACTGCTTGCCATTAAACTAGCCCTCGAGGAGTGACAGCATTGGCTAGAGGGAGCTATTCACCCTTTCATAATCCTTATTGATCACAAGAACTTAGAATATCTCAGGAAAGCCAAAAGGTTAAATCCAGGTCAGGCCAAGTGGGCATTATTCTTTACCCAATTCAACTTCACCATTTAATTCCACCCAGGTTCCAAGAATACCAAAGCAGATGCCCTATCCAGAACTTTCAGTCCAGCACACCAAGACTCAACTTTTCATCCTATCATTCCACCACAATGCTTCGTATGATCCATCACCTGGGAACTGGACAAAGAAATAAAGAAGTCACAGCCTAAAGCTCATCCCATTCATCTCCCACCTGGTCTCCTCTACATACCCAAGCATCTTTGCAGCAAACTCATCACCTGGGCACACACATCTCCTGCCACAAGACATCCGGGCAGTCAACGCATGTACCAAATGTTAAGAAACAAGTATTGGTGGGAGAACATGCTCATGGAAATAAACCAGTTCATCGCTTCATGTTCTGAATGTGCCCAAGCAAAAGTTCCAAGACACCCCCCCCGCTGGCAAGTTATGCCCCCTCCCGATTCCTCAAAGACCCTGGCCACACTTAGCTATTGACTTTATCACCGATCTACCTCCCTCTCAAGGTAACACCACCATAATGGTGACCATCAACTGATTCTCTAAGGCACTTAAACTCATCCCATTGCCAGGCATCCCCACAGCTTCTCAAATCATAGAACTGTTGTTTCAACAAATCTTTAGGTACTATGGCATCCCCAAGGACATAGTCAGTGACCGGGCTCCTAGTTCATTTCACGCTTCTGGACAAGCTTCATGGAAAGGTTGGGAGTATCTGTGAGTCTCACATCCAGCTATCACCCCCAGTCTAATGGCCAAGTAGAAAGAGAAAATCAGGAGATTGGTTGTTTCCTGAGGATCTATTGCATGTGCACCCAGGGGACTGGGTGCTTTGCATGCATGGGTTTTCTTAATTTCCCTGAGGGAACCCTCCCAAAGGGATCAATAAAGTTTTATCTAATCTAATCTAATGCTTCCTTCCTTGGGCCGAGTATGCACAGAACTAGCTCAAACACTCAGCTACCCAGTTAAAACCTTTCCAGTGCATACTTTGCTACCAACTGCCCTTGTTCCCCTGGGATGACACACCCTGCCAAGTACAAGCCATCAATGACTGGTTCACATGCAGTCAAACCATCTGGGAGGAGGTCCATCAGCATCTTGAATCAGTATGCACCAAGCACAAGGAATATGCAGACAAGTGTAGAGATGAGATTCCAAACTTCTCCCCAGGTGACAGAGTATGGGTGGCCACAAAGAATCTGAGAGAACCCAACACCTGTAGAAAACTCCAGCCATGCTACATTGGGCCATTCAAAGTTGTGCGCCACATTAATGATGTATCATACCACCTTGAACTTCCTCCTCACACCCAAGTATCTCCTACCTTCCATGTATCACAGCTAAAAGCTGTTATCCTGGGGCCCCTTGCCAACAATACACCAGCTCAGGAGCACACTACACTCAATCTAGAGGGAGAACCCATCTACCAGGTTAACAAGATCTTTGATTCAAGACGAAGAGGAGGCCAAGTCAAGTACCTGGTAGACTGGGAAGGATATGGACCCGAGGAACAAAGTTGGGTCAGGGACAAGGACATTCTAAACCCTCTTCTAAAACAGGAATTTCATGCCCAATATCTCAAGAAACCAGCACCCAGAGGTAAGGGTCGTCGAAGAAAAAAATGTAGCTCCCAGAGGTAGCTCCTCAGGAAGGGGTTCTGTCAGTAAACCCAATGAAAAAACTACAAACATGGATATCCTGAACTACAGTTCCCAAGACACATAGCACCCTCTATCTCCAGCCTACTGAATCTCAGCTATCTCTCATTTCCTTAATCACCTCTCCCTCTATTTAAGCTCCCCAAACAGACACACCATTGTGAAGTATTGTCCTGCTAGCTCAGTTCATAACAAGCCTTGTAGCTTTTCTGAATACTGTTCATATTTCTGACCCTTTGCTATTTCTTCCAAGTTTTTGTTCTTTGTCTTTCCTTCACTAAGTTGTTTGTCAATTGCCTGACCCTCACTAGTTTTCTGACTCCAATTCCTGTCTATCATCTTGGCTTTGTTGATAGTCTGCACTCTGCTCTCCTCCATGCATACATCTGTAAGTGCCTGCATTCTAACACCAGTCATCACCAAACTTCACATGAAGAATACCTCTGGGCTGAATTACATTGTTGTGACTTTTGGTGCTGATCTGGATCACTGATCTGGAATGAGCCATGGAAAATGGGATTTTTTTTTTCAATCTCTTATAACTGTTAATTTTCATGATTTTTTCAGTTATTTATTTTTTTTAATTTAGGGTGGCTGGGTGCAGCTTTTCCTCATTAAGCATCTATCTCTTACTGTTCCAGATTTAGTGTACAGTGACAAGATGTTCTGGCTTGTAAAAGTTAGTGCAAATTATTGTGACTTTAGTCACAATCTCTATCTAGTCCTAAATTTTGTTTGGGAAACCCCAAACATTGGCCTAGCTTTTCTCTCCTGATGGTGCGCCCCTGTATCTAGGATCTCTGTACAATCAGCCTGAAGCAAAAGTGTCATTATATTTCACACTCTGGCTTTCAGTCATGTCTGCGCCAGTTACAGTGATGAAATGAGTTCCCCAGGATCCATCACAGTGTCACACAATGTCTGCCTTTGACCTCATTTCCTAGCATCCATTGTCATTGCCTTTTTACTGTTTTCAGTTTCACCTTGATTAGTTTTGTTATTTAAGTCCTGATGTTTCTGTTGATGCTCAAGTCATCAATTTTTTTTTTTGACTGACTAAGCTGTCCCCACCATCACTGGGATGTGTGATGGCTTCCACTTCATGATGGATTTCCAGATCTTTCAATCTTAAGCTAGTCTTGTAGCTTGGGTAAGGGAGTCAAGGGTTCTGGTGGCACAGTCTGCCTTGACACAATCCAGCCACTTCTTTTCTAGTCTTTCTCTGGGCTGGTTGCCGTGTATACTGCCAAGCATGGCTGTTTTGGGTACCTAGCTGGTAACCTTCGGTTGACGTGGCCAACATATCTCAGGCTTTTATTAGGTTGATGGTATGATGGTTTTTGACTGGCAAACATTTTGAGCAAATGGCATATCTAAAACCAACTATAGCTATTATCATTTATTATTAATAATAATAATAATAATGTAACAGCTGGTCATTAAACAACTGAGCAGCTAAATGTCATTACTTTTTACAAAATTTGTGTGATTTAGCATTCTGTGCTGAAATACAAGAGGCTGAGAAAGTTAACAAAGTTTCACAGTTCAGAACAAGTTATGAAATGAAGGTGAAAAAAGGTGAGGTATGAAAGAATGATGAATGTTGCAGGGGAAAAAAGGGTGGGTTTTCTCACATGGCCACAGACACACGACTCCCACTGAGACAAGATCCAGAACTCCATTAGCGAGCCTTTGTATTGTTGTTCTAAGTGTGTTATCTTCTAGAACTGCTCGACTATAATGCCAAAGTTACACCAACTGGAGTTGTCTTACTCCAAATTGCTCTCTTCTCCATACACCTATAATACAACATGCTTTTTCCTTGAAACATGATACTCCAGCAGTATAAAGCCCAAGACTTCAGAGGTAATTTGTCTTTGTTAACATGCCACTATAATGGATAATATGACATGGAGCAACACAAAACCAGCTTTTAGATATGAAAGGAAAAATACAGATCTAAAAGCCTGCAAATGGTGGAAATAGAAAGCAGTTCTTGGGATCAATGTGGGCTTGTGCTACATTACTGAGACCAATCAATAGAGAAAATAAAAGACTGGGCAGGAGGAAGGAGATGATGGGGGAGAGAATCATACAATGCCTTTTTCCCTGTTCCCCCCAACATCAATTGATGTGATCATCCCAAATTTTTTGTTTTCTTTTTTTAATATACATTTTTACAACTATTGCATGAAATTCATTTGCAATATGGGTAAATTCACTTAAAATACATTACACAACATTTTACATACGGCCCGTTCTATAATTGTGGGTACATTTCAAGTGTCGACTCTGTTAGTCATTCAGTGCGTTTACATGCACATCCAAATCGAGCTGCTGTCGGTAATCGAGCTAAGGGTCCCAGCAGGGGTGCCAGAGAAATCCAATCCTACATGCACACAAGGAAATCGAGCTATTGTGTGAGGTACATTGTGCACCCGAGCCACAGGTGGCGCTACACGCCCCATCGTGTTGGTACACTTCCAGTTGTTGTCATGAAGAAGAGCTATTCAAGAGTATAAACAAAGTTATCAGTTCCGTGTTCACAAGAAGAACGACGACGAGGACAGCAACATCGAGATATATATATATATTCAACTCCTTAAGCTGAATGAGCATGAACTCTATCTCCTCAATGCTCCAGAAGTGCACGTTTCTACTACTGTTGTCATGCCGACCAAGGCTGTTGTGTTTCCCGCTTGTGGTCTCGTCACTCGTCACTTCCGGAAGGGGCAGTGCTGAAGTAAGTAGCTCGACTACGTAGCTCGATAGGGTTTACATGCACTAAGTAGATCGGCTACAATTGCATAATCTAGGTCGTGTAGCTCGATTACGAGAAATCCAGTTCGGTTCGATTTCAGCTGAGCTAAGGTGTTTCCATGGCATTTAGAACTTCGATTTCAGCCGAGCTACGGCAGAAATTCGATTTTCTCTATGTGCATGTAAACGCACTGACTGTCAACTGTTATTGTTAAACTGGACAATCCATTAACAGAACTGATGATAAGAGTTGTCATTTTTCCACCATTCTGTGTCTTAACTCCACATGCTGACCTCAAACTATCTGCCACACGGCATGTATAAAACCACAGAATTTTATGGATTTTAATCATATTATTGTTTTTAAAAAAGAGAGATTCACTCCAATATTACAATAACAGACTTGATGAATAATTAATCTACTGTTGGTGTAAAATCCTCAATGTTTTGTTCAAATTAATGAGAGAAGAAACGGAACATCCCTCACTGCCTTTCTGAAGTTTCCCACCAGACGAAGTGACATCACTCGGTGCAGGTGTCATGCGTATTATTTAAAAGTCTTTGTGGATTTTATGCGGTTTTAGAACAGAATTCACAAGAACATTGGGATGGATTAAAAAAATATTTTTATGACTGAAATTTCACATAATACAGAAAATAGACTTTCTGTGCAATTGATTTTATAACGGTTAATAGAATAAACCCCAAAAACAGTGTTCGACTGAATCACTCCCTGTTTATTGGAGTTGAATGGATGAATCAGGAGTGGAAGACAGCCAGTAATGTGGGGGGTGGGGGTCATTTAGTTAATGTTTTATGGATAAATTGGGTCTAAAATGCACATCAAGCATTGCTATTGGGCAACGTTTATCATAATTTGCATTATTGTTCAAAACTGATTTAATAAAGATATTTCTTTTGTGGAAAATAACAAAGCTTATCTCAGAGATATGAAATGCACCCTGAATTCTAGAATGACCTGTACAAACATCTGAAATCTATATTTATGTATTGAAAAGAATATTTGAGATATTGTATTTTTATTGAATTAATTCAATTATTGTGTGTTTGACATAACTGCATAGATATAGCAAGGGTTTTAGTTCTATTTTTATTTATTTTTCATAGATTTATTTTATTCCATGTGTTCAGACGTTACAATTTTGAATAAAGATTTTTTTTTTTTTTTTTTGCGGTCCAAATCCTGCGCTCTGATTGGCTGGCGAGCGGGTTCGTATCCTACGGTACGGACCCCGGTTATGGACCTCTGGCGACTCACTTGTTCACAACAACAACAAACATAGTAGCATTTTTTGTCAATATTTATCTTTTTTATAAGATTTATTTATAAAATTATCACAAATCTTATAAATGTTTGCCAGCATTTCTCAGGAGAATAGCATTAATTTTACAGCATGGATAGCGATAACGACAGTGTTCACAGCGAAAGCGAGTTTTACTCCCCTGAGGAAGAAGAAATAAAAGAAAAAATTTCAGGAGGAAGCTAAAAACCTCTAACTTGCTAACAGTTTGATCTCATTAGTTAATGAGGCCCATTTTGGACCATGTTATCCTAATACATAATATTACGTTCAGTAAAAACTTTAAACCAGTACAATCTCTTCTTCAAAGTTTCACCAAATGGCTTTATTTATGCAATATAAAGGTCATAATACTGTGGAACTTTGGTGGAGCAAAAACACCGAGCAAAAACATGGCTGAATCCTGAATGACTCAATTTTGTATAAATAGGGGACGACATAGGCGGCAAAATGTAGTTGTTGTTTTTTTTTTTCCCTGCCATGGAAGCACACTTTTATACTGAGGAGGAAGCCATTTCCATTACAGCCATGAATGAGGATTCAAAATAGCGGCTCGGCTCGGTTTTCCCTTTCGGGCGCTCTCGTTTTCTGTTAGAATTTGGTAAAGAAAAAATAAATATATTATTTACCAGCTTAAGGTCGGTCCGTATGGTGAAATACCGTGACCTCGACCTTGAATACTGACCTCGGCCCAGAGGGCCTCGCTCAGTACTTTCAAGACATCGGTCACGGTATTTCACCATACGGACCTCCCAGCTGTTTTTATTTATTTATATATATATATATATATATATATATATATATATATATATATATATATATATATATATAAACAAACACATGAAAATGTCTTTTGGAATTATGTTTTGAAAGTAATGTGTGTTTTTTTAACTTTTCATTAATTTTATTTTTAATCAATTATTCAGCTGTATTTTCTTTTCCCCCCCTCTGATTTAATGTTAATCGGTCCCTCGAAGATGCCGTCGTGGAATTGCTAGCCACTGAGCATTAGGGATGGGAATTGAGAACCAGTTCCAGGTGATAACTGGATCCAAATAGTCCAATCCAACCGAATTGCATGCGTCTGAGGTTGTCGATTCCAGCTTGTTTTTTCTGACGGTTGCATATTGCAAAACCTGTGGTGTCATGGCATCAAACTCTGCATCTACGCTGCTGGAAACTCGCAGCAAGAAATAGTCCAAAATATGCCTCCATTTCATGAAGAAAGATGACAACAGTGCTTCCTGAAATGTCTAATATATAGATTGAGTCACTGCCTAAAAGCGGAGCTCCCATCTGTTTCTGGGTTATAGAATTTTCTTATATTGTAGCCAACTTCTCTTGTTTTATTTCTTTACTGTTATAGTTACTATAATGTTTGCTTATGGTGGTCAAAACATTGGGTGACAACAGCAACCAGTTACTCACTACTATACTGTCCCGACTACTACTCTACTTCACTACTCACTTCACTAGTTGTTGGGTTTCCTGTGGTGGCAGCACACACAGGACCAGAACCATCAGAAAACAACTTGATGGGTTTCTTTATGTATCCACACTCTGTGCCTATGGGGCTCCGTTCGCACGGGCCTTTGGCCCACGCAGGAGCTCCGCTATAAAATGATCATTTCAAGTAAGAAGTCAGAGTGGAAACACCAACATGTTCAAACGTATTTTAAGGCATCATGAGCTAAAATTCCAGGATTGCCATGAACATGACTGTACACACGAGTGCCACTGCTTCCCACCTGAACAGACGTCCAGTCCGGAGGGTAACTATCCTATCTTATGATAACATTAGTGCCACATAGGCACACTTTTTTTTTTTCTTTGACTAAGTTTGGTTCCAAAACACTATAAATCTACTGTGAAAAAAAAAAAACCTTGAGGAAAAAAATTATTTTCTTTACAAAAAAAAGGTAGCATGAAAACCATTACTTTCTGTTTGAAACTTTAAAATAACACTATGAGATTGTAATAACATTTAAAAATGCAAATCTAGATTTTGATTTTTTGGAATTTATTTTTTAAACTGATTGTTTTCCAAAATGTGATAAATCCATTAATATGTGTGTGTGTGTGTGTGTGTGTGTGTGTGTATATATATATATATATATATATATATATATATATATATATAGGGCGGCACGGTGGTGTAGTGGTTAGCGCTGTTGCCTCACAGCAAGAAGGTCCGGGTTCGAGCCCCGGGGCCGGCGAGGGCCTTTCTGTGTGGAGTTTGCATGTTCTCCCCGTGTCCGCGTGGGTTTCCTCCGGGTGCTCCGGTTTCCCCCACAGTCCAAAGACATGCAGGTTAGGTTAACTGGTGACTCTAAATTGAGCGTAGGTGTGAATGTGAGTGTGAATGGTTGTCTGTGTCTATGTGTCAGCCCTGTGATGACCTGGCGACTTGTCCAGGGTGTACCCCGCCTTTCGCCCGTAGTCAGCTGGGATAGGCTCCAGCTCACCTGCGACCCTGTAGAAGGATAAAGCGGCTTGAGATAATGAGATGAGATGATATATATATATATATATATATATATATATAAGAAGTAAAGTTGACCTACACATATGACAGCCTCTGAACTTGGACCATTTCTTATACTGGACCACAGATTTTTCCCAAATTACTTTTATCTTGTCATCTACTGCACGCCCTAATCTATTTCTCACACAAAGCTCTGAGAAATGTGAATAAACTCAGTCACATGTTTACATGGAAACTTTTTTTTTAAATAAAGGACAAACATTTTTATTCTGAACAATAAATTTAATGGTTGGACATGTTGTACAGCATGTACAGTTAAATTCAGAGCAAAGCTGAGTGGAGCTCTGTACTTAAAAGAATATGTTAAAGCATCAACCTGATTTCTGATGGCTTTTGTGACCCATAGGGATCCTGATCATAAGTGCAAGGCAACTTATCTCATAAACACTTGACCACCAGACAAAATTTGTATCTTTATTTACATAAGATAGATGGGTTTTTATCCCACACTTATTTTTAATTTGCTTCATAAAAATAATGTTGGATTATTTATGAACACATTTTACACTCACTGGGACTGCTGCTTTTAGGCAGTACCTAAATATTTAACAGTTATTCCATGAAATTGAGTCGTACATGAGCTGATGGGTGACGAGGTGCGTAGCACCAAGTTGTCTATAATCCATGTACAATGAGATTGAGTGGAATAACTGTTTTATTCTATCCACATTCACTGGATTTTGAGAAACAGAACATTTTTTATTTTTTGCAAATCCGATAAATAAAAACTTTATACAAAACGTCCGACAAAATCATTTCCGCTTAGAATGTAAACAAACTGGCGAAATGACGGGAATGATTTGTGAAAAATGTGCTAATAATAATTCTTTGAAAAAAAAGATATGTTCTTACAGTCAAACACGTTTATTCCATATTTTGTTGCATTTTTGTATTTTTTGGGGGGGGTTGTTTTCATGTAGAGTTTTTATTTCATCCTCGGTTGGTTCAGCAACACGCTCCACTATTTTGTTTTTCTCTACTCACAGTATATGAGCTGATATCCTAGTAGTAGAGTAGCCAATAAGAGCATGTGATTGCTCATATCCAGTGAATGTGGAGAGAATAAGTGTCATATCTAGATCCCAGGAGGAATCCGGTACTCAAAGTGAATAATAATACTAGACCACATTCTCTACTGGAATAATAATATAAACCATCAATATAAGAAATGTTTGATTCCATCAAAGTTTTTAATTGATTTTGTTCAAAATCTCACTAAAATATGGGGATTCTCTGTGATGTTGACAGTCAGTGGGAGGGGCTATTGCTGTTTATTGCTGATTGGTTGAGTGGCAATATCACATTCTGTGGAAAATCAGTCGTGGTGCTTGTCATGGTTTGGAAATAAAGGGGATATACAATGCAGAAAAACATGATGGATATGGCCTTTTTCATAAATTTGGCTTTGGAACTTTGAATAAAGATGAAATGCCAAACTATTTTTGGTGGGAACTTGTTGTTTTTTTGGAAAATGGTGCTTATCATGTTTGGGGACCAAACTCTTCAAATATATTCTTGCATTCTCTCCTTCTTCCAGCCAGCAAAATCCTTTCACTCTTATTTTAACAAGTTCAAACATTATATTCAGACAGTGTAGAATCTCTGACTAATAACAGCTGCACTGATACTGATTTTTTTTTTCCCACACAGAAAATTGATCAGGAACTGATCAAGAACTGATAATGGCATCAATATCAATAAAGTCTTATCACTTCCCATCCCTTCTGACCATACTGCAGGACCTTTGTGCAAACACGCACTACAGTACTTTTAAGAGGAGTGTTAAATGGGCCTAGAGGGTGTGATATTGTAGTCTCAACTCTCGCTTTGCTGATTCTAACCTAATAACGCATTCACAACAAATGGGAGCTTTATTAAGCCCCCTTCAGATTGGTACTACAGAATTATGAGCTTTGCCATTGGAAATGGATTCATTTCTAATGGAAACAGATCATTGAACCCGTGAGACTGAGCATTAGTAGATGGAAGTATTATCAGTTAACATATCATGCCTGTGGTTTCGCAGGGCAGTAAAAGCGTCAGTGTGAGAAATGTTCAGCCACCACACTGACTGCCCGCCTCATTAAGACGCCCCAGATTTCAATTCCATTCAACTTCAGTTATGAGCATTAAAAAAAAAAAAAAAAGCTCGCTCGCATTGCTTTGGAAGGAAACATTCAGTATCTCGGTCACTCCAAAATGAGAACACAGTCATTGTTGTTAATAATTTAAAGGCAACACATTGCACATTGTCCAGTGATAAAAGCACAGAACAGGTTCTAGCACACCAGGCGTCAGCTGTACTGGCCTCGCGGAGCTGAGCAAAGGGTCAGCAGCTTTCAGCAGAAGACAAACGATAGCATTCGGCCCTATATGTTCAGCAGTGTTGGAGCAGAAAAGGTTGCCTGTGGTTCATACTGTGGGGGGTCTTATCCCCACACAGCGGGTCCTCAGATCTACCCCTGAGGGCATAAATAATGACAAAGAAATGTTCTGACCTTTGGTTGCTAGAATGCCTACTGTAGGTGAAACTGCAGGAAAATACATTTTCTCTTACTTTACTTTTTTCTCTTTTTTTGATTTAGCACAATTTAAAAAACACAGACAAAGATAAAAGTAAGCAATATAGTGCAGGGAGAGGCAGAAAGCCCAACAGGCTTATTTGAAGTGGCCACCTATAAAAAAAAATCTCATGACATTTTGCAAAATTTTACTTTAACATATTGAAAATATTTGTTTGTCTCTATGTGTCAGCCCTGTGATGACCTGGCGACTTGTCCAGGGTGAACCCCGCCCCTCACCCATAGTCAGCTGGGATAGGCTCCAGTTTGCCTGCGACCCTGTAGAACAGGAAAAGCGGCTACAGATAATGGATGGATGGATGGATGTTGAAAATAGTAAAGATAAATTTCATAATAGTGATGGCAAAACATTAGTCCCAAAAAATAACAATCACAAAAAAAGAACATGCATATACAGTACAGTGGATATAAAAAGTGTACACACCTCATTAAAATGATCAGTTTTTCTGATGTAAAAAAAAAAAAAAGACCATGATAAATAATTTTGAAACTTTTTCCACCTTTAATGTGACCTATAACCTGTACAATTCAAGTGAAAAACAATCAAATCTTTTTTGGGGAAAAACATTTTTAAAAAAAAATACAATAAGCTGGTTGCATAAGTGTGCACACTCTTAAACTAATACTTTGTTGAAGCACCTTTTGATTTAATTACAGCATTCAGTCTTTTTGGGTCGGAGTCTATCAGCCTGCCACATCATGACTTGGCAATATTTGCCGACTCTTCCTTGCAAAAGTGCTCCAAATCTGTCTGATTGCGAGGGCGTCTCTTCTGCACAGCCCTCTTCAGGTCATCCCACAGATTTTCAATTGGATTTAGGTCTGGGCTCTGCCTGGGCCGTTCCAAAACTTTCATTTTCTCCTGGCAAAGCCATTCTTTTGTTGATTTTGATGTGTGCTTGGGGTCATTGTTGTGCTGAAAGATGAAATTCATCTTCAGCTTTCTAGCAGACACCTGAAGGTTTTGGGCCAAAATTGACTGGTATTTAGAACTGTTCATAATTCCCTCCACCTTGACCAAAGCCCCTGTTCCAGCTGATGAAAAACAACCCTAAAGCATGATGCTGCCACCACCATGCTTCACCGTGGGCATGGTGTTCTTTTGGTGATGTGCAGTGGTGTTTTTGCACCAAACATACCTTTTGGAATTGTGACTAAAAAGTTCAACTTTGCTTTCATCAGAACAGAACACATTTTCCCACATGCTTTTGGGAGAGTTGATGTATTTTTATTTGCAAAATTTAGCCAGGCCTGGATGTTTCTCTTTGACCCTACCTCATAGTCCAGATATATGGAGAATACGAGAGATTGTTGTCACATGTAGTACACAACCAGTACTTGCCAGAAATTCCTGCAGCTCCTTCAGTGTTGCTGTAGGCCTCTCGGCAGCCTCCCTGACCAGTTTTCATCTTGTCTTTTCATCAATTTTGGAGGGACGTCCAGTTCTCGGTAATGTCTCTGTTGTCCCATATTTTCTCCACTCCTTGATGACAGTCCTCACTGTGCTCCATGGTATATCTAATGGCATGGAAATGTTTTTGTACCCTTCTCCTGACTGATACCTTTCAAAAATGAGATCCCTTTGATGCTTTGTAAGCTCTCTGTGAACCCTGGCTTTTGCTGGAGGATGCAACTGAGTAAATGTCTGAACTTTATTTGGGGTTAATCAGAGTCATTTTAATTGATGGCAGGTGTGAACCCAAAAAGACTGAATGCTGTAATTAAATCAAAAGGTGCTTCAACAAAGTATTAGTTTAAGGGTGTGCGTATTTATGCAACCAGCTAAATGTACGTTTTTTTTATTATTATTATTTTTTGTTTTCCCCCTGAACAGATTTGTTTGTTTTTCAATTGAATTGTACAGGTTATAGGTCACATTAAAGGTGGGAAAAGTTTTGAAATTATTTATCGTGGTCTCATTTTTTTTTACATCAGAAAAACCGATCATTTAAACAGGGTGTGTACACTTTTTATGTCCACTGTACCTGCATGTACATACATAAACAAATAATATATAACAAAATCAGTTACAAAACAGCAGTTAAACAATCTTTTAAATATCTCTTGAAGCTTTTTATAGAAGAACAGCTTTTTACTGTTGCATAACTTGGCACCCCTAAATCTTATCGAAAATTGTCCTCTGCTGGTTAGAAATTTAGGAGGATGAAGATCTGCAGACTGCTGAGTTCAATAAGAATGAACCTGTGAATTAGCTTTAAAACAGCTCTTAAACTGCTCAGGAATACTCCCTTTGCTCGAATGAATCTCATGAATAAAAACACATATTTGGAAAATATTGATGTCATAAATTTTTACTAATCTCGTGTAGTATCTTTTAAATTGTCACTATAATGCAGAAAATCTGTGAAATTCCAAATGCCATTTTACCAAGGACTCTTACAAGGTAATGCATTTCATGAACTAAACTATAAAGGCACTCAGTAGAGTAGAGTCCATATCTCTGTCAAGCCACATAACATCAAAACCAAATCACTTGAACTGAGGATGATTCTAAAGCTGTCCACCAAATTTTATCCAAATCTGTTCACTAATTTTTGAGTAACGTTGGGAAAAGACAAAAAAAAAAATCCTGGATCCACATACATACCCAGATTTGCTTCAAAATCTAATCAATTGTTCCTTGGCCCATGGCTCAGCTTTCATCAAAATTTCACCAAAATCTGTTCACTACTTTTTGAGTTATGATGTGAACAGACAGACAAACAAACACATGGAGGTGAAAACATAACATCCTCCAACAAAGTTCACAGAACTAACAGTGTAAGAAAAGCTATAAGCACTAAGCATGAGATAGCACACAGAAAATAACACCTACTGTTTCAGGGTTCCTTTGGGCCTTATGAGTCAACTCTGTTATGAGACGCTTTTGCCTTTTTACCCACAATCTTGCTGCTATACTTTTCTGGCCTTTTTTTTTTTTTACACACCCAATTGCATGAGAGGACAGAGTGGACACTTTACAGATAATTGTGTTGATTCCTTCCACCACAGATCCTGTAGTTATTGCTCTCCATCCTGATCCCAACCCAGCCCAGATGAAACACTTTTCACACTGCTCTTTGTGTGGGTTTGAAAGTCATTACAGTTAGGAATTCTGAACATTTATTTCCTGTTCTTCTTGTTGGCTTTGATCACTTGCTTTTACTGTGGGTTTGTTTGTTTGTTTGTTTGTTTGTTTGTTTGTTTGTTTGTTTGTTTGTTTGTTTTTGTTTTTTAACCCTATTTTGTCTCTAATGTGCTCTTGGCCAATTCCTGTACACCAGTCAGCTCTCCTATTATACTACAGCTAGCAAAGGGAGGGTGAAGGCTGGCACATGTGTCCTCTGGGACATTACACATACATTTTATATATAAAAGTCTGAAAATGGTGGTGTAGTGGTTAGCACTGTCGCCTCACAGCAAGAAGGTTCTGGGTTCAAGGCCAGTGGCCGGCGAGGGCCTTTGTGTGGAGTTTGCATGTTCTCCCCGTGTCTGTGTGGGTTTCCTCCGGGTGCTCCGGTTTCCCCCACAGTCCAAAGACATGCAGGTTAGGTTAACTGGTGACTCTAAATTGACCGTAGGTGTGACTGGGAGTGTGAATGGTTGTGTGTCTCTGTGCCAGCCCTGCAATGACCTGGCGACTTGTCCAGGGTGAACCCCGCCTCTCACCCATAGTCAGCTGGGATAGGATCCAGCTCACCCATGACCCTGCACAGGATAAGCGGTTGCCTAGAATTGAGAAAATCTGAGTTCAAATGTCACTTGGTCTGAAAATAATATTATTATTATTATTATTATTATTATTATTATGCTTGCTGTAGTCTAATTGAGGTTTCTGACCAGTCATAAGAAGAAGCCAAGAAGTCTTTATTTGTCACACGTACGCTCAAGCACAGACTTAAGCACACAGTGAAATTTTAACCTCTGCATTTAACCCATCTGAAGCAGTGAACACACACAAGTGAGCAATGAGTACACACACATTCCCAAAGCAGTGGGCAGTTGGGGGTTAGGTGCATTGCTCAAGGGCACTTCAGCCCAACCTCAGGCTAAGGCTGCCCCATGTTAACCTAACCGCATGTCTTTGGACTGTGGGGGAAACCGGAGCACCCAGAGGAAACCCACACAGACACGGGGAGAACATGCTTAACTTTCTGCTCTTCTTTTGGAACATGTTGGTGATTACTAGTTTTATCTCCGTACACAAGTTCAGCATATAGTGTCCATTACTGTTTGTAGTTTTGTGAAAGCTGAAATAACTGCAGTCTTTGCCTACATGAGCATTAAAATCTCCAATAATAAGAAGTACATTGTGCCTTAGAATTGACCGAGCAGCAACGCATAGGTCCTTGTCATGATCTTCTGCATCTTCACTGCCCTCAGTTGGTGAACAGTGCACATTGATAGTGGTCATTGGATTTCCTGTAAAATGTGCAACCAGTATCCTGTTATTGAATGGTTTGATGTCTGCCAAGGCATTGACTGAAAGTTTATTCATTAGGAAATCTATCCATCCAACTGCTGCTCCATTTCCCTAGAAGTGATTAGAGTGTACTTTTCTAGCTCGATTATCATGATGGGATCTTCTTGAATAATCTTGTGGTCAGCTAGACCCAGGATATGAATGTTCTGTATAATGAAATTGTTCACCAGTTCTTCTGCCTTGCTGCAATGCTGCAGAGTTCTAATATTGAATGTCCCTATTAGGACATCAGTTTTACAACACAACAGTGTATTCACTTTTCGAATGTTTTAAATTTACGATTATCAATTTCTCATCAATACTTTTGATCATCAGTTTTTCTTTGGCTAATCAGACACAAGGTACACCACCACTCTTGCCGGGTGTTTTTCCTAAGAAACCATTTTAATGCAGTATTCCATCTAACCAGGAATCTGTTCTCCTTGCTGTTGTCTTCTCAGAAATCATCCATCAAGCAAAGCCTATGTTGATCTATCGCATCAACTCTGATACATGCACCAAATATATACTGCCCCCCTGCTGCCAGAGGGTGGGGTAATTTTATTGAGGTTTACTCCTCTAGATCTGCCATGTTTAGTTCCACTGCTCCATGCAATGTTAACAGGGTCACCTCGAGAAGGATGTGACTCTTCACCATGCATGGACAGTCATTCACCAATGGAGAGGCTGTAAATTGAGCGTCACAGTGATGCTGAGATTGTGTCAGGACCAGTCTAGGATGCCACATAAGGCCATCTAGGAAAGGTGCTACTGCTCAACAACACCTTAACTCCAAGTGATTTTATTAATTGTATTCTTTTTTTGTGTGTGCTGATTTAATGCTCCCCAGTTCTCACGGCTAAGACTAAGCAATCTGTCAAAATCTCATCCACATCTTTGATGGCGTCTTGGAATTAAACACCAGTCAATCACATCTTTCCACAGGGCAGCATAACCCACTCAGAGGAGAGTGATATCCACCGTCTTCTACATACATGAGTGCACACACACACACACACACACACCAGCATCACAGTGATTGACAGAGGAGAAAGTATAAGCCCCGCCTACCCAGACAACATGGCCAACTTTGCTCTCCTGGACTCCTGGTCACAGATGGCGTTGGAATCATCAGTGATCTTCTCCAGATTATCAGGCGAAGGCTTTTCTGGTCCATCACTCTGGAGCCCATGTGTTTCCTCTGTTTTTGATCAAGTTTGTCTTTACTGTTTTGTTTGCCTGCTGACTGCTTTGTGTGCTGGTTTCAACTGAGACTCTGCCTGCCAATTTGGACTGCAAGTCAAGATTTTTCTCACAATTACATCCACCTGTCTCAGAAATTGTGACATCTGTTGTCTGGTCTCGTTAGCTTGCACTGTCCTGTGCATTAATTGAATTGGACATTGTTGCACTTACCTCACGTTTACTTAGAATCAGCATTTTGTTCTCGGCTAGATCAGGTTCTTTGGGTCAGTTTCAGGCTTTGGCATATTATCTCATTAGCATAAAGAAAAATGTTTGTCCCCCTGAAGGTGGTTTCTTGGTAGAACAGAAGTTTTTCCTTTTTAATGCTACAAACTTCAAGAACTCTTTTGCAAAAATATAGCTTTGTAAAGGAGTTTTTTTAGTGTTTTGCATAAATATTTACCCCCCTGAGTCACAGTTGTAATATATTCTTTCCTTTTTTAATTAAAGGATTTCATGTTGTTCTGTGGCACATTCAAAGTTTGACTTTTTTTTTAATTCCTAACCAAAGTAATTTTACTACTTTTCCAGAACTTTGCTCCAGAGTTGTTTTGATAGATATTTGATCTTCAGAACGCTGTTTGTTAAGGTAAGTTCTTTTGTTAAAAAAAAAACTTTAATTGCAAAAAGTTAAGATCAACTCCATTAATGATGTCACCTTTGAAGGAAACTGCTTGCACCAAAACAAATTTTCAGAGTAAATAATTTTGCAATCACACATTTTACTATTTATTTATTTATTGTAAATAAGTTAAAATAAGATAAAACTTTATTCATCCCGAGGGAAATCTGGTGCCAGAAGTCACTCCATAAAAATACAGTATAAGTGAATATACAACAGTACAAGTTGGATGGGAAACAAAATATTTTTCTCAATAAAAATAAAATAAAAAATATATATTTCTTCTAAATAATTTTGGAAACTATAT
This sequence comes from Neoarius graeffei, assembly GCF_027579695.1. Classification (NCBI taxonomy): domain Eukaryota; kingdom Metazoa; phylum Chordata; class Actinopteri; order Siluriformes; family Ariidae; genus Neoarius; species Neoarius graeffei. The sequence goes on along the minus strand of NC_083582.1, from coordinate 77,611,234 downwards.
TGAGACTTCGGTATTATGAGCTATTTTTTTTTTTGTCCATCCATGACATCCCAATTAAGTCAATTTCAGTTCCAGTACCAACACAATAAAATGTGGAAAAGTTCAAGGGAGTGAATACTTATACAATGCTGGAAAAAATGCTTATGTTTGTTTGTTTTTTAAGGTTAAGTATATACTCTTATTAAATGTATCAGCTTTTCATATCTGTTGCTTTCTGTAATATATCCATTTCTATCCATAATTCCATTTTGTTGTACTCTCAAAATAGAAAAAAAAATCTTTTTTTTAATAATATATATATATATATTGTTAGACTTTAAATCATTTATGTACACAAGAATCGAACTCAAAGGAAATTAACCATAGCCAGTGGAATACTTCTTCTATTTTTTTTGTAATAGCTAAAGATATTGAATTGGCAAAACTAGCCTGAGAGAATGCAATTAGCATGGTTACAGCTCATCATCCCAACCTGATTGCATGAGGTGTCGATTTATTGCTATCAGACTTAGAATAGCCTCAAAACAAACAATATTTGTTTCCTTTTTTGGCCACAGCATTAAAATAAAGAGGCACAAAATTATGACATATTGACAAAGTCTGTGTCACCTCAGAGCTCACTACTTTCATCTAGCATGTTTCTTTTTAAACTTCCTTTGAGAAACAGTACTAGAAAAAAATTTATATCTTACAGCTAATTAGTGAAACACAAATGAAACGAGACCATCAGTGATGGCGTAGCTCACTCCAGCCCTGTCTAGTCCAGAAGGAATGATCTAAAACGGGCCACCTTGCACAATAAATGTTACAAGCTATATAAAAGCGATAACCACCCTATGAATACTGACCTATTTACCAGAAAGAATCCAAAACGGGGGGCGGCACGGTGGTGTAGTGGTTATCACTGTCGCCTCACAGCAAGAAGGTCCGGGTTCGAGCCCCGTGGCCGGCGAGGGCCTTTCTGTGCGGAGTTTGCATGTTCTCCCCGTGTCCGCGTGGGTTTCCTCCGGGTGCTCCGGTTTCCCCCACAGTCCAAAGACATGCAGGTTAGGTTAACTGGTGACTCTAAATTGAGCGTAGGTGTGAATGTGAGTGTGAATGGTTGTCTGTGTCTATGTGTCAGCCCTGTGATGACCTGGCGACTTGTCCAGGGTGAACCCCGCCTTTCACCCGTAGTCAGCTGGGATAGGCTCCAGCTTGCCTGCGACCCTGTAGAACAGGATAAAGCGGCTACAGATAATGAGATGAGAATCCAAAACGGCGAGGAATTGAGAAAGCGATTTTGTTGAACTGCTCATTAAGGCTTCATAACTGCCATAACTTCATTAATAAATGCAATTAAGCAAATCTGGGTAGAAGTTATATTGATTGAATTGAATGTCTTTATTGTCCTTGCACAGCTGTACAACAAAATTTCAGTGCAACCCCTCAAGTGGTATATCCAATATAAAAATAGATAATATCCACCCTAGGTTCCCCTACCTTCATGCCAGAAAGAATTAAAATCACTGAAGAATTGAGAGAGAAGAAGCGATTTGTGTGGAAATTGCTTGTTAGGGCTTAATTACTCCATATCTTCATTATTAATTGTAATTATGTAAATTTGGGTAGAAGCTATATGCACCCCAGGGAGACCTACTTTCTGGCCAAAAAGAATAAAAATTGGTGAAGAACTGAGAGAGAAGAAGTGATTTTTGTGAAATGTGGACAACACCGAACGGATGCCGGACAACACACGATGACATAAACTCGTCACCTGTCGGCCGGATGAGATAATAATGTGCTAATCTGTTTTAAAATTGATTTACATTTGACTTACCGTACAATTGTTTGCTTCCATGCTAGGCTTTGTTCTAGCTTCATTCTCTGATTAGCAAGCTAGCTACTCGCTACGAGGGTACTTCAAAAAGTTCTTGGCCTCACCCGGAAACAAGGAGCGTTGGGGCAAAACTGTATACTATAGAGCCTTGTAGCACTGTCCACAAAACCTCAAATGAAACAAGCAATCAAAGAAAAAAGGAGAGGAAAGATTCAACCTAGAATGCTGTTGCTCCAGGACAACGCGCCCATCCAAACAGCATAGGTGGGAGGGGCAGAAGCAGCTAAATGTGGCTTTGAACTGTTGCCCTGTGCACCTCACTCACCCGACCTGGCACCGTCTGACCTCTATCTGTTTCCCAAACTGAAATCCTACTCGCGTGGTCGCCATTTTCAGAGTGATGATGAAGTCATCCATGCTACTGAGGAGGATCTAGAGGCTCAAGATATGACTTTCTTCCACGAAGGGATAGTGAAGCTTGGACATCAGTGGACCAAGTGCACTGAAGTTAAAGGAGACTATGTTGAAAAATAATGCAAGAACAATCTTTGGGTGAGGCCAAGAACTGTTTGACGTGCCCTCGTACTGTATGTACACTTCCGAGACACAGCACTGATCTCCACTACACACTTCCAAGCTTTGGTTTTGTTTTTTTCCACTATACACATTAATGAGAGGTTGTATTACATTCCATTACAGGCATTTATCAGACAGTCTTATCCAGAGCTACGTACAACACACCCAAAGCAGCCATTCCTGCTGGTCCAGGGAATTGAACCAGCAACCTTTTGGTCCCAAAGCTGCATCTCAAACCATTAGACTATGACTGCTTCATGTCACACGGCTCTTATAATGAGACAAAATAAGATGAAACCACAGTGTTTTAATATATTCCATTTTTCTGCATCAAACAGTAAATGGAGATTAATTTGCCAAGAATTGAGAAAATCTGTGTTCAAATGTCAGTCGTTGCTGAAATCTTTGCTTCACGTTATACACATACATTAAAAAAAAAGATTGCTTGCTTGTCACTTGCTAGCGTGAGCCTTTGGTAAAGAGGACTATAGGCTATACACAAGATACTATACACTAAAGTGTATGGAAAATTGGTAATAGAAGAAAAAATATGACATGCTATCAATACAAATGAGTTTTTAGGACTCTGTAAATGGAGCTATGCTGGTGCTAGTCATATAGTGGAATAGTTATTACTTTTTTTGGAGTGCTCTGAAGCAATATCTTGCTCTATTACCCTCACATGAACCAAAGCTGGAGAGAGAAAAAAAGAAAAGCGAGAGAGAGAGACTCAGCAGGACAGAGCATATTCTCTACGGACACCATGACGAATGGGTTTATGTTTAAGGCAGAAACCCAGATACACCATGCAGTGTCGCCCCCTACTCATCATGTGATCCTGTATCGATCCCAAAGATTCATTTGTTTGTCATCAAAGGCGTGCAAATAAGTAATTTAGTCTCTTCTTGAGTCTGTCTTGCCCTGTAGATATTGATCAGGTCTTATGGCCAAGGATGTTTTCTGAGATACGATACTCAGATTGAACACAAATCTACTGGTGGTGGAAAGGGATGGTGATGGTGGTGGAAGGGAATGTTGGGAAGCAATACACAAATGCAAAGAACTGGAAGCATTTTGATGGCAAAAAGAAAGAAAAATGATTGTTTGGAGTACTCCTATTCATAACTGTGCTTTGTGTCGGTTACTAATAAAGCCTTGGAAATATTTTAACTCGAATGTTTTGTTCAATCATGTCTGCATGTGTTTTAATTAATCAGTTAAAGCAATTAATTATATCACATTACAAAAAAAAATTTATAATGAGTATTTGGATAAATACACAGGTGATTATAGAAAATTAAGTGTGCCGATTGGTCAAGAAATTTGGACTATTGACTACTTTCACATTACCCATAATGTTTTGCACCTTGGGGGTAATCAAAATATAAACAAACTAAAACAACATGGCGCTGCACAGTGACAGTAATCTATTGAATTTAAATTTCCCTAAAACCTTCAAAGGAGTGTCAAAACTAATGAAACCAAAGCTTAAAGAAATGTGCAAAGGCTTTTCTGTGGACTTTGAGAAATCAATTGGTAAACAGTGCGGGAAATAAGGAATTTTAAGCAGACTGTCACAGGGCAGAGAAATCTGAAATGTTGTCTGTCCTTCCAAATTTCAGCCTGTCCAAATGACGAGCCAAAAGCCTGGAACAATGCAGCTGGGGGTCTGGGGACCTGCCTTCAGGCCCCAGAAGCTGAAGCGCTTTAGATGCCTGGGGATGGCTTCTCAGCTATTTCCAGGCACATTTTTGTGATCTTCAAAGGCCAAATTACAGTATACTCAACATTAGTTCCTAATTACACTACAAATTAAATATACAGTGGTGCTTGACAGTTTGTGAACCCTTTAGAATTTTCTATATTTCTGCATAAATATGACCTAAAACATCATCAGATTTTCACACAAGTCCTAAAAGTAAATAAAGAGAACCCAGCTAAACAAATGAGACAAAAATATTATACTTGGTCATTTATTTATTGAGGAAAATGAGCCAATATTACATATCTGTGAGTGGCAAAAGTATGTGAACCTCTTGGATTAGCAGTTAATTTAAAGGAGAAATTAGAGTCAGGTGTTTTCAATCAATGGGATGACAATCAGGTGTGAGTGGGCACCCTGTTTTATTTAAAGAACAGGGATCTATCAAAGTCTGATCTTCACAACACATGTTTGTGGAAGTGTATCATGGCACAAACAAAGGAGATTTCTGAGGACCTCAGAAAAAGTGTTGTTGATGCTCATCAGGCTGGAAAAGGTTACAAAACTATCTCTAAAGAGTTTGGACTCCACCAATCCACAGTCAGACAGATTGTGTACAAATGGAGGAAATTCAAGACCATTGTTACCCTCCCCAGGAGTGGGTGACCAACAAAGATCACTCCAAGAGCAAGGCGTGTAATAGTCAGCGAGGCCACAAAGGACTCCAGGGTAACTTCTAAGCAACTGAAGGCCTTTCTCACATTGACTAATGTTAATGTTCATGAGTCCACCATCAGGAGAACACTGAACAACAATGGTGTGCATGGCAGGGTTGCAAGGAGAAAGCCACTGCTCTCCAAAAAGAACATTGCTGCTCATCTGCAGTTTGCTACAGATCACGTGGACAAGCCAGAAGGCTATTGGAAAAATGTTTTGTGGACGGATGAGACCAAAATAGAACTTTTTGGTTTAAATGAAAAGCGTTATGTTTGGAGAAAGGAAAACACTGCATTGCAGCATAAGAACCTTATCCCATCTGTGAAACATGGTGGTGGTAGTATTATGGTTTGGGCCTGTTTTGCTGCATCTGGGCCAGGACGGCTTGCCATCATTGATGGAACAATGAATTCTGAATTATACCAGCAAATTCTAAAGGAAAATGTCAGGACATCTGTTCATGAACTGAATCTCAAGAGAAGGTGGGTCATGCAGCAAGACAACGACCCTAAGCACACAAGTCGTTCTACCAAAGAATGGTTAAAGGAGAATAAAGTTAATGTTTTGGAATGTCCAAGTCAAAGTCCTGACCTTAATCCAATCGAAATGTTGTGGAAGGACCTGAAGCAAGCAGTTCATGTGAGGAAACCCACCAACATCCCAGAGTTGAAGCTGTTCTGTACAGAGGAACGGGCTAAAATTCCTCCAAGCGGGTGTGCAGGACTGATCAACAGTTACCGGAAACATTTAGTTGCAGTTATTGCTGCATAAGTGGGTCTCACCAGGTACTGAAACAAAGGTTCACATACTTTTGCCACTCACAGATATGTAATATTGGATCATTTTCCTCAATAAATAAATGAACAAGTATAATATTTTTGTCTCATTTGTTTAACTGGGTTCTCTTTATCTACTTTTAGGACTTGTGTGAAAATCTGATGATGTTTTTGGTCATATTTATGCAGAAACATAGAAAATTCTAAAGGGTTCACAAACTTTCAAGCACCACTGTAATTTACAAGAAAAACATGCTTAAAGTTCTACCCAAGAAAACAGTAGCACACACAGGTCAGTTCCATGTCTAGAAAAAAGTATGGGAGCAAGGATGTTCCAGTTGGTGACAACTTACTGGTCCTCATATATCAATACTATAATAACACTCATGAAACGTTCTGTCAACAATGACTATGTTTATACTATGTTTATAATAAGTCTATAAGAAATTTAGTAATTAACAATACAATTTCTTCTTCTTCTTCTTCTTTCGGCTGCTCCTGATTAGGGGTCGCCACAGCGGATCTTTTGTAGTAATTAACAATACAACTATTCTTACATAGAGTTAAAATTTTGAGGACGAGATTTTAAGTAACTTTGTAACAAAATGACTTTTTAAAATGACTCAAAACTAGACATGGTCATATCATTTGGCATTCAGACTAAAATCTGCTGGACTAGAATTTAGAAAATAGAATAAAATAAAAAACTCTTAAAATATAAATCTACACCCTACAAAGCATATGAATCTGTCATTCTCATAATGAATAAAAAATGCACAGGATAATAACATAACCACTGATTGGCAGTTTGGCACTGAAACTAATACTGTACTGTAAAGTTTCATGTAAACTGAACTCTTAATCAGCCGACTGGATCAGTCAGATCCTCTCAACCCTAAAACATTAGTTCAACTGCATCATGCAATAAAAAAACAACAGTAGTGAATACTGAGTGGATTATTATTGTTTTATTTAGTGTGCCACTCACAGAGAGGGAGGTGCCTGGACATTTTGGCGGGGCTAGGACCTTCGGTGGCCAAATCATGAATTTTTAAATGCCTGCACGTGGGAGTGGCTAGAGTTAGGGCTCGTGCTAAAGCTTTCCACAATCCACGCTTGCTCCTGATTTTGGATTGGGCCAAGCCTGTGCTGATTTGAAAGGACTCGGGGACAGTGATGTGCCTATAAATTTTGGGTGGGGCTAGGAGCATTTTGGCCTGGTTATGAATTTTTTAAAGTTCCGCCCACGGGGCCCCCGTTTCACAAGCCGTGTTACGACATAATGTATTCGCCCAGTGTAACATTTTGAAGAAAATGGGAAGTAGATTAGGCCCTTATCTTTACAATTTTTCATGGGCCATCTGGTTTGATGCTTTTGAAATACAGACGGACACATGCGAAAGTTACCGGTCAATGTCTGCTGGTCTGGCCTTATTTCCCACACTGGGGGAAAAAAAGAGCTTGTAAATATTGTATTGAACGCTTTGAACATGTCTCAGGTGACAGTCATCAGCCTTCTTCGTCTGTCAACATGGGTGTTCCAACAATTACTGACCTGCAGAAGGTAAAAGATCGGCAGAAGAGCTGAGAAAGATCAACAGTGAGCAGAGAAGAACCCACAGTGAAATGGTTTTTGCTGGCTGCTGGTTATGACAAGAAAGCCATAAGAAAATGCAAAATGCTTCGTGCACGGGAACACAAGCACGGAATTCACTCAGTCAACACTGTAAAAAAAAAAAATCCGTTGTTTTTACGGAAAAATACTGGCAGCTGTGGTTGCCAGAATAATCCTGTTAAAAATACAGTGAAATGTAAACAACATTACAGAATAACTTGTACATTTCACTGGGATTCCATGTACAATTAATGATAACTAAATGTAAACTTTACAGGTATTCAATGTACAATAATCAATACATAACTGTTAATTTTACGGATATTCATTGTACAATAAAAAAGCATCTAGGAATGAATTGCGAGTGTTCTCGATTATTGGTTTTTGTGGCTCCAAAATTATGGTTACAAGCAATGATCTACTAGACAGATATTTTATTTGATTTAGAGTTTTACGAAATGTGCCGGAGAGCCTCTACTGACATTTTTGTATTTTTTTAACAGGGCAAAGATGTAATTTTAACTATCACATTCTGTTTTAGTATTACAGTTTGTCTGTGTTTAAACTACAACAATTTGTAAATTCTACAAAAAATATGATCAATTCAACATATTCTCACTGTTAAATTAACAGTGGTATTTGGTTAGGAGTTTTACAGTATATTGATGTAAATTACACACTGCTTCATTGTTTTTGTATTTACAGTTTTTTTATGTCATGATTTTACATAAATTCACTGTTAATTCTACAGACATTTTTTTACAGTGAAGTAAGGACTGTAAACATAGCAGGACTGTCACATTTATTTTTTGAGTTGAAGTTGATTTTGATTTCCTTCACTCTGATTTTCCTCGAGCGCACATGCTATCAGATTACAACAATCTTTGGGCTGTTAGAGGAAGCTGTTCGGACTACAGGGTCAAATACTACATTCAGTCTCCCTATAGAAAAGAAGAGTTTGCTAGCATGTCAGGTGGAGCTTCACTGACTAGCTAGCTTAATGTTAAACCACCATGATGGCACAGCATGGGTTCATTCTGTGAATTCACATTTCTGTCTTTGGTAACGGCAATAATACAACAATGTGTTGACAGAAAATGTACTTTTAATACTTAAGTATTTTTAAAAGCAAATACTTCAGTACTTTAACTTAAGTAAAGATTTGACTGGACAACTTTCACTTGTATCGGAGTAACATTTGACCAGCGGGATCTGGACTTTGACTTCAGTAATGAAGTTGGGTTCTTTGTCCACCTCTGTTCAAAGGGAAGGTGGGCTTGGGATTTATTTTATCAATTTAAAAACAAAGTATTTTATGAGTCGGTGTAGATAAGTGGCACAAGTCTGCACCGTGCCGTTATTACATTTACATACTGCTTCTGAAGTTTGAAATTAACTATTTTTAATACTTTTTTTTTAAATAATCACATGTATATTTATACTAAAACAATTATCCACCTCAGGCTCAGTGAAAATCAATGAATAATAACCTCAACCTCAAATTCGTCTCCGTTATTATTCACCGATATTCACTTCACCTTCAGTGAATAATTGTTAAATAATGTAACCTTCACTTCAGTTTAAGTGATGACATCATATAAAATTGCAAGCAACTACAACTGATTCAAATGATAAATCTAGGAATCATGTCGTGAACATTTATTAGATCTTTATGAGGCTTAATTAAAGTTTATAAAAATGCTTACTAGGAATTATAAGCACAGTTATAATGATTTATGGATATGAGCTTCATAGAAAGTGCTGTGGGCAGCACGGTGGTGTAGTGGTTAGCGCTGTCGCCTCACAGCAAGAAGGTCCTGGGTTCGAGCCCCGTGGCCGGCGAGGGCCTTTCTGTGTGGAGTTTGCATGTTCTCCCCGTGTCCGCGTGGGTTTCCTCCGGGTGCTCCGGTTTCCCCCACAGTCCAAAGACATGCAGGTTAGGTTAACTGGTGACTCTAAATTGAGCGTAGGTGTGAATGTGAGTGTGAATGGTTGTCTGTGTCTATGTGTCAGCCCTGTGATGACCTGGCGACTTGTCCAGGGTGAACCCCGCCTTTCGCCCGTAGTCAGCTGGGATAGGCTCCAGCTTGCCTGCGACCCTGTAGAAGGATAAAGCGGCTAGAGATAATGAGATGAGATGAGAAAGTGCTGTTTAAAGGTTGGACTCAAATCTCTCAGTTATCAATGATGCAAAAATGTGGCAAGTAATCAAACTGTGATGAAGGTTTAATGTTTCCGATGATACTATATGCTTGAATCTGTAGTATCACACACAAAAATGGACCATGTCATGTACTCTGTGTGCTGAGGACATCTACTGGTGTTGAGGTTTTGTTTTGTTTTTCTTTGTCTCAGTCAAAGGAAGCTCAAGCAAATCGACTCCTCATCACAGCTGTCATCCTGTAGTTGGTCGATGCTATATACCTTTGAAGAAAATTGCTGAAGAAGAAGAAAAAGAGCACTTTTGGATGATTTGTGCCCTGCCCACAACCCCATGCACAAGCTCTATGTTCCACAACCGAACGTGATAATAAATGGGGTTATATTCCTGGCATCTTTCTCTAAATCCTCTATTTGATGTATGGCTAATTCGGTCTTAGCTGATGGCAGATGGTGTAATATAGACTGATGGTTGAGGAAGGCCATCGGCGATGGCATGCCTCATCACTGACACGGCACAGAATGCTGCCACGACTACGCCATTTGTCAGCACTTTTTCTTAACGATGTCGGCTCAGGGATGACCTTCATTAAATTGATATTTCCAAAAAGAAAAAAAATGCAGATTGAAACATCCATCGTCTCTTCAAGCTCTTCTCAACTGCTCTGATGCTCATAAGTGCCTTGCAATTTTTTTTTCCCTTTATTTTATGGGCAGCCTCCAAAACATCACTCATGCAGTATTATTTATCTTCAGGTAGATATACACAATCAGAGTCAGGCAGAGGACGGATAATAGACTTTGTTAAAATAAAAAAAAGCAAAAAGGTGAAAACATGGCCTTATTTCGATCAGTGTCACTAAACAGAGTGAAAATCAGTCCTGAAGGGCAACTTGGTGCTGTTTTGCTGAACTTTAACATGAACAGGAATCAACAAGCCACTACAACTTCCTCAATCTACCTGAATGAAGGAAAATACAAATAATTAAGGAATACTAGGGTCAGATTTATCACTTTATTAGCTAAGGACATTTTTATCTTAATATCAGAGAAAAATAAATTAAAAGGACAAAATGGGTGTGGTCAGCTGCAACACGGAGTGCGGTCAGTTGTAACATTTCAATTCATTATGTCTGAAATAGATAAGTACATTTTTGGAGTTTGCATGTTCTCCGCGTGTCTGTGTGGGTTTCCTCCAGGTGCTCCAGTTTCCTCCCACAGTCCAAAGACATGCAGGTTAGGTTAACTGGTGGCTCTAAATTGCCCGTAGATGTGAATGGTTGTTTCCCAAGACCAGAAGTGGATGGGTTGTGACAGGAAGGGCATCCGGTGTAAAACTATGCCCCAATTAACATGACAGGTGGATCAGTAGAGTCTACATGGACCCTGACCTGGCAACAGTGCTGGACAAGAAAGAAGAAGAAGCTATAAATATATTTTTATAATGGAGAAAAGGGTGTGGCCATATTGGTAGCACATAGTGGTAGCTGCCACCCTTGAAACACATCTTGCCACCCCAAATATAACCTCACATCACAACTCTGAAAGACTTCTCATCCTTAAAACAATGCATTTCCTTAAATTTAATTCATGTTGATTTAATCCATCATTATAATCTTACAAAGTAGGAATTTTGACCAAATCAGTATATGGTGTGACGATGTAACTTCCTGTTAATTGACACAGATGAGTGAATGAACTAAAATGTCCATTTTTCATAGCATAACGGACAGCTTTTCAAAAAGGATTTCTCAAGCAAGAGATGTTAAAGCGGGCATATAAATAAATAAATTAATTAAATAATTTCAGAGCTTGTGTACATACATTTGGGTACCTCGAGTACCTACCAATGCACAAACTCCGCAATAAAACACTCAGTCAGTTTCTTCTGGGCTGCCTAGGTCAGAAAACATGTCCTTCAATAAGCCGTTCAGATTTGGATCCACTTGTGGCATCACAAGCAGAGCTCATTAGAATGATCCCACCCCCTTATTATCAGAGTATCTCCACTCAAGGCTTGTAGTACTCAATTCCAGGACTCATGACTTGATTTCAACTTGAGCACTGATGACTCAGACTTGGACTCAGACTCACACATTAACTGCATTCGGACTCGTAAATCGGAGACAAGGACTCTAATTTTTCTTTACTTTTTGTAACATAATAATAATAATAATGATGATAATAATAATAATTTGGGATATTTATTCATCATTCATTCATTCATTATCTCTAGCCGCTTTATCCTTCTACAGGGTCGCAGGCAAGCTGGAGCCTATGGGATATTTATATCTACATTATTTTATACTAATTTAGTGCAAGAGAATGCACATTCACCTGTTCATACGTCATGTTCAGGAACAAACTAACCTTAACGGCGCTAAAATGCCTGGAGAGACGCCGCTAGGATTGTCCACTTTGCTTCTACAGACTTCTCATGCAGTGGGAAAAAATGCACTGCTGTGTGTTCCATATGTAGAAAAACTATTGAGGAGACGACGGGGACAACCTCGAACTTCAATCGTCATTTGGCAAGACTCCACCCAGAGAAGGAAGTGACACGCTATGTTCATTGCTCTGTTGATAGTGGGCGGGGCTTGCTGATCGATTAACAAGCTTTTTATCTGTAGCCTGTTAACTAAAATGAGGCAGTCGAGCAGGAACATTAGTCCAACACAGTAGCAGAGATGGTTTCACATAAAGGCAGCAACAGACACCGTCACATGGTGCAGCTGGAGTCTTGTTCTTGGACTCGACTCGAAATTTTCTTTAATGACTTGGACTTGAACACTGGGGACTCGAGACTGGACTCAGACTTGAGGTTTCATGACTTGACTACAACACTGTCTCCACTCAAGGCTTGTAAACTGCCTTTGTGAATGAATATTTATGTTTAAAGTGCTACCTGATTGGCTGGTGGAAGAGGGGGTGTGGTGAGCAGTGGCTCATTGTCATTTAAAGGAACGGTCGCTCAAATCAACTGTTTTGAACAGGGCTGGTTAGACAGGATGAGAATGGAGCTATGGGGCTTTAAACTTATGGTATTTTGACCAAAGCATGTCACAGACATTTCATAAAGACCTCAGGGAATTGGGTCAACTTGTGGAAAAGGGGTGTCAAACGTGATCTTTAAATCACGTTCTTGGCTGCAGGAGTGGAACCCAATGTGTTCTTCTGCTGTTGCATGTTGAGATGCTTTTCTGCTCACCACAGTTGTAGGGGGTTAGATTGTAATTGGGACGCAAATTCTGTTTCTTTCCCCCATCACACCCTGTTTTAGTTTGAATTATCTGTTTGAGTCAATAATTGTTCCTCTTTTTTTTTTTTTTTTGTATTGTAATGTATTTTTGGGGCGGCACGGTGGTGTAGTGGTTAGCGCTGTCGCCTCACAGCAAGAAGGTCCGGGTTCATGGCTGTCGAGGGCCTTTCTGTGTGGAGTTTGCATGTTCTCCCCGTGTCCGCGTGGGTTTCCTCCGGGTGCTCCGGTTTCCCCCACAGTCCAAAGACATGCAGGTTATATTAACTGGTGACTCTAAATTGACCGTAGGTGTGAATGTGAGTGTGAATGGTTGTCTGTGTCTATGTGTCAGCCCTGTGATGACCTGGCGACTTGTCCAGGGTGAACCCCGCCTTTCGCCCGTAGTCAGCTGGGATAGGCTCCAGCTTGCCTGCGACCCTGTAGAACAGGATAAAGCGGCTAGAGATAATGAGATGAGATGAGAGATGAGTAATGTATTTTTGGTGACTTCATAAAATAAAATAAAAGTAAGGAGTGATTATATGAGTTACTATATTCTTCATGGCAAGAAAAAAATACTCAAACCAATCTGTCCATTTCCCTCTGAGCCTCTCTTATCAATAAAGCGTGTGTTTCCACCCACAGAACTGTCGCTCACTCACTCAGTGTTTTTTGTTTTCTGCACCATTCTGTGTAAACTCTAGAGACTGTTGTGTGTGAAAACCCCAGGAGATCAGCAGCTTCTGAAATACTCAAACCAGTCCATCTGGATCAAACCAACACCCATACCACAGTGAGAGAAAGTCACACTGTGAGATCACAATTTTTTTCCATTCTGATGTTTGAACATTATGAACATTAACTGAGAAAGAAAGAAAGAAAGAAAGAAAGAAAGAAAGAAAGAAAGAAACCTTTATTCATCACATGCACACTTCAAGCACAGTGAAATTCATCCTCTGCATTTAACCCATCTGAAGCAGTGAAAACACACACACACACACACACACACACACACACTCAGAGCAGTGGGCAGCCACACCAGAGCACCCGGGGAGCTCTTGATTTGTATCTGTGTGATTTTATATATTGTGCTGCTGTCAAGGGGTTGGCTGATTTTAAATAGAGAAATAATCTGAACTATTTCCTGGTTATGTGAAGAAAAAAAAAAGTACCTGAACTCTATAAAGTAGAAAAGGTGAAACCGGTATCATGAGCTGTAAGTTACAACAGCCAAACTCCTCGAGACAAGCCAGCATAGTTTGCCGAAAATGTGTGTAGATGTGAACATGCGAGATGATCGGGGCAAAGCACAAGCTTCCTCGTTTTTACTACATGTATACAGACCTCTCTGTCTACCAAAGCTGGGTTGCCAAGAAAACACTAACTACATTCTCTGAAGTTCAAGAGCTCAGTCTTGACACTGAGCTACCGCCTACTATCTCTCACTGAGCCTGAGGAAACAAGGTAGAAAATGCTTGACTCACCTTTTCGTGGTCTTGGATGACTCATAAGCCTGAATGCATGGAGCTGGAGCTATTTTTGAAAAATAAAAAATCTTTTCCAGAATTACTTTAACAATGTTCTCATAAAAGGGCTGAGTGCATACTGAGATCTTCTCGACAAACCAGTGAGGCAGGATAAGAACTGGAGCAATTTTTCCCCAATAAACATACAAATTATCAGATCAACAGATATCGACTGCAATAGATTTTCCTTTTTCTGCCTATGTTTAGGGCAAGTGTGAGTATTTCAACAGGCTGTATAGGTTTTTTCAGGCTGAGGATGGCAGGGGCAAATCCATTATGAAGTAGCTTGCTTCTTTATCATAAGATGTTCACCATTATGGCCTGTTCCTGCTCTGTTGATATCCTTCTGCCCCGAATGACTTTCTGTAAATACACAGCTGCAGAATTCTTAACAAGGTAGAAGCCTCTGGGTCGACTGGATGGTTCCAGACAAGAAAATGTTCTGTTAAAGCATGAAATGATTAAGGTAGCATGTGGAAAAATCGGTCCCCTATGGGTCCATGTGGCTACTGCTTATAAACAACACTGTTTTCTGATCCCATGTCCATACAGTAAATCTAGCATATATACATGTTATTAATTCTACTCTCCTCATCTCTTGCAAGCATCACCAAACTGTGAGCAGCATCAGGGCTTGTAGGATTTTGGTTACCGATTATGTTTACTGTGTTTTGTTCAAAATACAGTGCTGTGAACCTGATCTATTTTCAAAATAGTAAGAAAGTGCTTGTTCATGAATTGTCTTATTTAGCATTATTTAGTACTAATGAGCATGTTTTGTTTCACAAGTGTAGGGTAAAGACTCTAAAATAAATAATCACTCGAAAGGGCCCAGTTATCACCTGAAGGAGCTGATTTATTCCCACATGGGACTTTAGTAATTGCAAACCAAGCAGATCGCTCAAAAGATTCCAACGTTGTCTTCTTGAGTTTTTGTTGAATGGCTGGAATTCTTGCTGTAAATATCTGCCAAAAAGCTCAAAAAAAGTTACAAAACCTTTTATTTGACTTTTCAGAAGGACCAAACAAAAACTGTGATAATCAAAAGGTAAATTTTCATAAAATGAACACCATTTACTTGATATTGAATCAGTAGCCTTAATTAGATTAGATTAGATTAGATTAGATTAGATTAGATTAGATTAGATTAGATTAGATTAGATAAAACTTTATTGATCCCTTTGGGAGGGTTCCCTCAGGGAAATTAAGATTCCAGCAGCATCATTACAGATAAACAGAGAAAAGAAATAGAGAAAAACTTCAAGATAAATTAAAATAAATTAAGTATTTACATATACAAATATAAAAAGAATAAGATATGGGGAAGAGAGGAAGGGGAGAAGGAAAAATAAAAAGGGAGGAGGGGGTGGCAGGAGAGATATTGCACTTGATATTGCACATTGACTGGTATTGCTTATTGTCAGGCTAGGCTACTGCTCCTTCCCGTCCTCTGTCCTCCTGTTACCCCTCCTCCCCCCCAGAGAGGAGTTGTACAGTCTGATGGCGTGAGGGACAAAGGAGTTTTTGAGTCTGTTCGTCCTGCACTTGGGAAGGAGCATTCTGTCACTGAACAGGCTCCTCTGGTTGCTGATGACGGTGTGCAGAGGGTGACTGGCATCGTCCATGATGTTCAATAGTTTGTCCATAGACCTCTTCTCTGCCACCATCACCAGAGAGTCCAGCTTCATGCCGACCACAGAGCCGGCCCGCCTGATCAGTTTGTCCAGCCTGGATGTGTCCTTCTTGGATGTGCTGCCCCCCCCCAGCACACCACGGTGTAAAACAGGACACTGGCGACCACAGACTGATAGAACATCCACAGGATTTTCCTGCAGATGTTAAAGGACTGCAGCCTCCTAAGGAAGTACAGCCTGCTCTGTCCCTTCCTGTATAAGTGATTGGTGTTGCAAGTCCAGTCCAGCTTGCTGTCCAGCCACAGCCTGAGGTACTTGTAGGAATCCACAGCCTTCACCTCGACTCCCTTGATCAAAACTGGTCGTGACCTTGGTCTGGGCCTCCCAAAGTCAATGACCAGCCCCTTGGTCTGCGAGGTGTTGAGTTGCAGATGGTTCCTGTTGCACCACACAGCAAAGTCTCTCACCAGGCTCCTATACTCCACCTCTCTGTCATCACTGATACACCAAATGATGGCTGTGTCATTGGCAAACTTCTGAATGTGACACAGCTCCGAGTTGTAGCAGAAGTCCACGGTGTACAGGGTGAAGAGAAGAGGGGCCAGCACCGTGCCCTGGGGTGCTCCGGTGCTGCTAATTACAGTGTCAGACGCGATGTCCTTCAGCCTGACGTACTGCGGCCTGTCAGTGAGGTAGCTGGAGATCCAGATGACCAGGCAGGGGTCCACTCGCATCCTGTTCAGTTTGTCCTGAAGCAAAAGGGGCTGGATGGTGTTGAAAGCACTCGAGAGGTCCAAGAAGAGGATCCTCACTGTGCCATTTCCCTTATCCAGATGCGAGTGGGCTCAGTGTAGCAGGTAGAGGATGGCGTCTTCCACACCGACACCTGCCCGGTACGCAAACTGCAGACAGTCCTGGGCATGTTGTACCTGGGGTCTGAGGAGGCTGAGGAAGAGCCGCTCCAACGTCTTCATCAGATGTGAAGTGAGTGCCACCGGTCAGAAATCGTTCAGTTCGCTGGGCCAATTCTTTTTGGGAACTGGAACGATACATGATGTCTTCCAGAGGGTTGGCACTCTCCCCAGCTGCAGGCTGAGGTTGAAGATGCATTGGAGTGGTTCACCCAGTTCAGCAGCACAGGTCTTCAGTAGTCAGGGACACACCTTGTCCGGGCCTGCTGCTTTCCTGGGGTGAAGCTTCCTCAGTTGACCTCTGACCTGGTCTGCAGTAATGCATGGAGGAGTCTGTGTTGATGTGGGGGAGGAGGGGCTGCTGTGATGACTGGGGGTAGGTGTGTTGAGGGAAGAAGGAGAGATGGCTGCAGTGAGGGAGAGGGTGGGGGAACGTGGGCTGGTTGAACCGATTGAAGAAGTCATTCAACTCGTTCGCCCTCTCCACTGTCTCCTCAAAGACTCTGGTCTTTGTATTGTGGCCTGTGATGGTTTTCACACCTTCCCAGACCTCCCTCATGCTGTTCTCCTTCAGCTTCTGCTCCATCTTTCTCCTGTAGCTGTCCTTAGCTTCCCTCATGCAGCGTTTCACCTCCTGCTGTGCTGCTTTCATTGCCTCCCTATCCCTGGTCCTGAAGGCGACCTTCTTCCTGTTGAGGACAGCTTTGACTTCCTGTGTTACCCATGGCTTGTTATTAGGGTAACACCGTACAGTCTTAGTGGGGGAGACCATGTCTGCACAGAAGTTGAGGTATTCTGTCAGACAGTGTGTCAGCCCCTCTATGTCCTCACAGTGTGGGCTAAGCAGCATATCCCAGTCTGTGATGTCATAGCAGTCCCTGAGGGCATCTTCCATTTCAGGGGACCACCTCCTGATGGAGCTAGTTGTTGCAGGCTGCCTTTGGACCAGGGGGGTGTACTTCGGCTGTAGAAGAACCAGGTTGTGGTCAGACTTCCCTAGTGGGGGGAGGGGTGTGGCTCTGTATGCATCCCTCACATTAGCATACGGCAAGTCAATTGTCCTGTTGTTCCTTGTTGGACAATCCACAGCCTGGTAAAAAGCAGCCAAAGTAGAGTCCAAAGTAGCATGATTAAAGTCCCCAGAAATGATGATAAATGCCTCAGGGTGCTGTGTCTGCAGCCTTGCTGTGACTGAGTGAATCCTTTCACATGCAGCAGCTGCATCTGCCTTCGGAGGGATGTAAACACAGATGGTGATTACGTGACTGAACTCCCTCGGCAGATAATATGGCCACAGGCTAACGGCTAGCAGCTCCAAGTCCGGGCAACATAAGACTGTCTTTATGGAGATATGTCCCGGGTTACACCAGCGATTGTTCACATAAATGATGAGTCCCCCACCTTTGCTTTTCCCATGTGTTAGTGTCTCTGTCTGCCCTCACAGCAGTGAATCCCCGCAGGTCCATGTTAGCATCCAGTACAAGGTGTGTTAGCCATGTCTCCGTAAAGATAAATAAGCTGCTCTCCCGATAAATCCACTGGTTGTTCAGAGCGGAAAACTTGTCGACTTTATTCGGCAGCGAGTTCACATTCCCCATGATAATGGAGGGAATGGATGGTTTGCAGTGCCACCGGTTGTCTGCTAGCCTAGCCTTTAGCTTAGCTCCAGTTTTGCAGCCCCTGGGTTTCCTCCTCAGCTCCACTGGGATGTGGTGTCGTCTCCCAGCTCGTCCCATTGTTTTCAGGGCCAGCAGCTCCTCTCTCGAATAAGTGAGAAAAGTGGCTCCTTGTTGCATGTTAAAGTTAAAAATATCCATGTTATATAAGTAAAACACACTATGTCTTCGTAAGAAGAGCAGAAAAGTAAAAAAGGTGGGAAAAAAGAGATTTAAAGAGTTAAAAACTACAGAGCTACTGAAGAGGCAGCCATCTCCTTGGTGAACCAGGAGGTGAATTTCAGTCATCTTTTTATCTGCCAATTATCTTGCGATACTATGAAGTTATAACAAGGTTCTGATTGGTTCTGAAGTTTATCAAGAAGTAGAATGGGTAATCAAACTTGATCAAGATAAGTGCTGATTGGTTACAAAGTTTCGTTATTGTTACACTCATTCTTATACTTGTTTTTGTCTACCTTTGATAACACAAGCTCAACTGTTCGTGTCGCGAGATCATGATTTGCCGTTCTGGTGATTGTAATGCTTATGCGTATGCGCATGCGCAGTGTGCTATTGTTACACTCATTCTTACATTCTTACAACACGATGACATAGTGGCTTCGCTTATAGTGGCTTCACCTCTATGAGGCAGTAGCCACAATAAAAAAATTTTTAAAAATCCCAAGGGTGTCAGATTCTCAGCAGCTAAAAAGGACTACAAAAGGATAACTGTTATTTAGAGAACCAAGCACCATGAGTGCTACCTGTTAATTAGGGGTTTCTTTTTTTTTTTAACTTTTCAACCTCAAGAGGCCTGACAGTCACTGCTGCTCTACATCACCATTAACAAATTTCAATATCAGCCATATTCAGAGTTAAGTTATGATTAATTGATTCCAAAATTGGCATTGGGGAAACCATGACCTAATGGTTAGAGAAGCAACTTTGGGACCAAAAGGTTGCTGGTTTGAGTCCCTTGACCATCAGGAATGGATGAAGTGCCCTTGAGCAAGGAGTAGACCACTACCTCACATCGTGGATTGTGGACTACCTCACTGACCGTCCACAGTATGTGAGGACATGGGACTGTGTGTTGGACATGGTTGTCTGCAGCACGGGGGCCCCACAGGAAACGCTTCTGGCCCCATTCCTGTTCACCCTTTACACTGCAGACTTCTTCTATAATTCACCCACCTGTCACTTGCATAAGTTCTCTGACAACTCTGCTATCATTGGCCTCACCACAGATGGGGATGACAGGGAGTACAGAGGACAGTTGCAGGACTTTGTGGACTGGAGCCAGTGAAACCACCTCCAGATCAATGCAGGGAAAACTAAGGAGCTGGTGGTGTATTTTCACGGGCACTCACTTCTCCCCCCCCTCCCCCCAACACCAGTGAGCATCCAGGGGAAGGACATTGAGCTGGTAACATCTTATTCACCTGGTGACATTGAGCTGGTGACATCTGGGCATTCACCTGAAAAACAAACTGGACTGGACTGATAACACCACAGTACTCTACAGGAAAGGTCAGAGCAGGCTGTATCTGCTGAGGAGACTCAGGTCTTTTGGAGTGCAAGGGGCACTCCTGAAGACCTTTTTTGACACTGTGGTGGTGTCAGCCATCTTTCATGGCATGGTTTGCTGGGATAGCAGCATCTCCACAGCTGGCAGAAAGAGACTGGACAAACTGATCAGGAGGGACAGCTCTGTGCTGGGATGCCCCCTGGAGCCAGTGGAGGTAGTGGGTGGGAGGAGGAGGATCACTAAGCTGTCATCTATGATGGAGAACGACTCCCACCCCCTACAGGACTTATTCACTAGGCTGCAGAGCTCCTTCAGTGGGAGGTTGCTCCACCCTAAGTGTGTGACGGATCATTACCGCAGATCATTCCTTCCTGCAGCTGTTAGACTGTACAACCAGCGCTGCTCACAGTAGACTCACATTTGTATGTCTGTCAATAGTTGTTGCCTTTTTTTGCTTTTTTTCTGTTTTATCTTTTGCAATTACAACCACCTAATATGTGCAATAAATCTGCTTCATCTACTTCATAATTCCTGTAATTTAGTATTTATCTTAGGTATATATATATATATATATATATATATATATATATATATATATATATATATATATGTATATATATTAGTGCTGTCAAAAATGTCGCGTTATTAACGCGTTAACTTGACTCAATTTTAACGGCGATAATTTTTTTATCGCGAGATTAATGCTCTGTGACATGATGTAGGTTTTTCATAAGCTTTTGAAACTGCCAGGAACTTGGAACAGAGACTTTGCTTAGAAAACCGATAGCAGCTAGACTGTAATGCCACACCCCGCACAGCCAGAGTCCTCTGCCCCCCCCCCCCCCCCCCCCCCCCCCCAAAAGAACCAGCACAGGCAGGGCGCGCTAGTAGAGATGGGATTTATGGCTCTTTGATGGGATCCGCATCTTTGTGATCCGTTCTTTGAAAAGAGCCGTTCAAAAGACTGGCTCATTTGGCTCTTTTTAAATATTTATTCAGTTTTAAGAAAACAGCGTCTAAAGAAGCCAGATCCCTCTGAACTGTAAACTCAATGCTATCCCAGAAATCCTTCCTGTAATATGCAAATTTGGCCGCCTCTGATTGGACAGCGTGACGCATCAACAGGCAGAAAGTGTAAAAGTACAAAATGTGTTAAGTGAGCTGAAACAGCAAAGATCAGATTCAATGCAATATTTATCAACGAACAACTTAAAGTTAATATAACAGTGTACTTTATATTATAATCAAGCATGTCAAGCCTACCGTCACTGTGTAACCTGTCTCTCTTTAGTTGTAGACTAACTCAAGCAGTAGATCACTTCACTCATGGTTCTTTTGCTAGCACCGGTGCTTGGCTTAGGTTTCACTTTGCAGTAGCTGTGTCAAGACGTGTTATGCTTTACAATAAAAAAAACATCGGTACAAAGCAAGCCGGGCGGCACGGTGGTGTAGTGGTTAGCGCTGTTGCCTCACAGCAAGAAGGTCCGGGTTCGAGCCCCGGGGCCGGCGAGGGCCTTTCTGTGTGGAGTTTGCATGTTGTCCGCGTGGGTTTCCTCCGGGTGCTCCGGTTTCCCCCACAGTCCAAAGACATGCAGGTTAGGTTAACTGGTGACTCTAAATTGAGCGTAGGTGTGAATGTGAGTGTGAATGGTTGTCTGTGTCTATGTGTCAGCCCTGTGATGACCTGGCGACTTGTCCAGGGTGAACCCCGCCTTTCGCCCGTAGTCAGCTGGGATAGGATCCAGCTTGCCTGCGACCCTGTAGAAGGATAAAGCGGCTAGAGATAATGAGATGAGATGAGACAAAGCAAGCCCATTCACTTTTTTTATACTGATAAGAGAATTACAATGGTTTTTCATGTGACAAAAATGTGCGATTAAATTGCGATTAATCGCGAGTTAACTATGACAGTCGCGACATTAATCGCGATTAAATATTTTAATCGCTTGACAGCACTAATATATATATAATATATTTTCTTTTTAATGCATGTGTGTGTTTATATATATATATATATATATATATATATATATATATATATATATATATACATAAAACTTGTGTGGCTTGTTATGTTCCTCTTCTGCTGCTATCCACTGTGCTGCTGCAAACAGGAAATTTCCCCATTGTGGGATAATAAAGATCTTCTTTTCTTATCTTATTAGATTTTGATGCAAATCCGGATATGCATGCAGATCCATGATTTTTTTTTTTTTTTTGTCTGTTTCCAACCTAACTCAAAAAGTCGTGAACGGATTTGGATGAAATTTGGTGGACAGCTTTAGTATTATCATCAATTCAAGTGATTTGATTTTGATGTTGATAACATGGAACTTGGTGGAGATAGGTGCTCTATTCTACTGAGTGCCCTTCTAGTTATCCATTGCAGAGACCTAATAAAGTTGTATAATAATCATTTACTCCCTCAGATAACGGGAAATAAATCAGCTTACATACTGACTTGTTAAGGTTGCACCTCATAAGTTTACAGTGGAAGCTAGAATTTTATTAAATGCAATGCGCATGCTTCATCAAGTGCAAAATTGATTGCTCACATGACATTAATATGAAAATGAGCCACTGTATAAATACATACACATAATCCTGAGCAAGTGAAATTTACAGGGACTAACAAGTAAAACAAACACTGAGACAAGTATTCAAGAACAAATTGTGCACTAATATCTCATCTCATCTCATTATCTCTAGCCACTTTATCCATCTACAGGGTCGCAGGCAAGCTGGAGCCTATCCCAGCTGACTACAGGCGAAAGGCGGGGTACACCCTGGACAAGTCGCCAGGTCATCACAGGGCTGACACATAGACACAGACAACCATTCACACTCACATTCACACCTACGCTCAATTTAGAGTCACCAGTTAACCTAACCTGCATGTCTTTGGACTGTGGGGGAAACCGGAGCACCCGGAGGAAACCCACGCGGACACGGGGAGAACATGCAAACTCCACACAGAAAGGCCCTCGCCGGCCACGGGGCTCGAACCCAGGACCTTCTTGCTGTGAGGCGACAGCGCTAACCACTACACCACCGTGCCACCGTGCACTAATATATTATGAAAAAAGCATAACTTTTAAACACGTAAACGTAATAATGAGATTTAACAAGAACAGAGCTGAAATCATAGCCTGTGCAAATCAATGGAAAACCTGTGGATGTGATTTCATGTTGAAACCTGTCTCAAAATCACAATTTTGGCACAACTGGATGCATCTGTTGATCTGTTGAGTTGGAATGCATAATAATCAGTTGCTTTAATGTGTGTTACCATCACATGTCCTCGGACATATCTTGTATTCTCCCAAAGTCCTTGTAGGGCTCATAATGCCTGCATTACTCAGGATGTATGAACAACGGTTAAGTGCCTACTACCTGACTATAACTGAAGTATGTTCTATGAGTATTCATGCAAGAACTAAGGACACGATTCAGATGTACGCTGCAGCCATCTTACCCATCCTACAGTACCTTTACAGCAGAAATGTTTCAACAATTCCCAATACATTTGTGCACCACTGTAACAACCAGCTTCACTTCAGACAGCCATCTTTTCTATTTTCCCCAGGGGAAGTTGTCTTCTCTGATTATTTTGAGCCTCCAGATGAATTATGGGATGGCATAGTGTAGCAAGCTGGTCTAATGGTTAGTGTATTCTACTCGTGTTTGGGTCATACCAAAGACCATCATAAAAATGGTACCTACTGCCATCTAGTGAGGTGCTGCAATACAGATGTGAGTAGGGAGTCAAACTCTCATGGTTACCAGAGGACCCCCCATAACCTGAGCTATGTAATAGGCAAGAGGCCGAGGGCTATGGAGATTGGTGCAGCCCGATGTGTCTTAAGGGCCTGGTAAGTACTGGGATGGGAGACTGCTTGGGAAGACCAGGTCCTGGCACAGGAGGGACTTTATAGTGTAGCATAGTGTGGTACATTTGCATGCTACAGATGTAGTAGGTCATCTGGATACCATTCGACTACTATTAAGTCTTTGGACACCCTTATGGAAATATGAGTATTTGGACATGGCCAATGTCTCTGATTCTCCTATGTATGGTGTTATTGGAGATCAGGATTTTCTTTTATCAACTGATTTGCAGCAGATTTGTGCTGAGTGTGTCTCTGGTCATGTCAAGAGAAGCAGAAGCTCCTCTATAATTTTATGAGTCTTTTTGCACATATGGGTCATGATCCACCAGTTGAGAAACTTTGATCTAGACTACCCTTGTCTGAAATTATAAAGGAAATGTTTATATCTTTAAAGGCATATTTAATAGAAATAGGTCAATATTTAATGAAATGCCTATCTGAGCAAATGTTACAGTGAGCAACTTAGAAAAATGTAGACTGTTACACTGTAATATGGCCACTAATTTTATTTTACACTTTCAAAATTTAGGGATGCCCAAATAGCAACTCCATTTGAAATTCTAAAGGTGATGATAGACGGGGCAACTTTTTGGGCGATGTTGCCAGCAACAGGCAACCAGGTGAGACACAGGACAACTAATTAAGGCAACAGACAATTGGCAACAGGGCGGCACGGTGGTGTAGTGGTTAGCGCTGTCGCCTCACAGCAAGAAGGTCCAGGTTCGACCCCCGTGGCCGGCGAGGGCCTTTCTGTGCGGAGTTTGCATGTTCTCCCCATGTCCGCGTGGGTTTCCTCCGGGTGCTCCGGTTTCCCCCACAGTCCAAAGACATGCAGGTTAGGTTAACTGGTGACTCTAAATTGAGCGTAGGTGTGAATGTGAGTGTGAATGGTTGTCTGTGTCTATGTGTCAGCCCTGTGATGACCTGGCGACTTGTCCAGGGTGAACCCCGCCTTTCGCCCGTAGTCAGCTGGGATAGGCTCCAGCTTGCCTGCGACCCTGTAGAACAGGATAAAGCGGCTACAGATGATGAGATGAGACAATTGGCAACAACCAATCAGATAAGAGCAAATCTGTTGCCAGGGAGACAGACACCGCAAAGATGGACACTGAAACATTTACAGCATCACTTTTGTCTCGGCTTCAGCCTTTATTTCACTCAAGTAAGTATCACTTCTGGAACAAAACTGAATAGATCCTCTGGTCAAAAGATAATTTACCATTATTTTAACATTTATAAGTCAAAATAACCACATTATTCTGTTAATAATAAACACTTTTTAAATCTCTTTAAAAATGCTACTCGCCTCAATCACATCTGCTATAACTAATAACTGACACATCCATCACAAAAACATCATCGTTTCATTCTCATCTCAACAAAAAAGACAAAAGGACATGGAGCAGGAGATGCTGCTGAGGAGGAAAAGGGTGTGGCAGAGCTCCTGAAAGTCTTTCTTTCTTTTTTACTGTAGATCCTGAAGTTTGTACTGTTTCACCCTCGGGTTCCACAAGTGGTCGTGCTCTGGATGTGAATTAGATCAGACGATAAATTACACAATCTCTATTACAACTCACAAAAAAAAAAAATCATGAGCTGCCCATCACTTTTAATTTGATGCAAGAGAGCTAACATTATCCTAACATACCTGGTGATAACTTTCAGCTAACTATGTTAGCAAAACCCACCATTAGTTAGCTAAATCCCATTCAATCTCTATGGAGCAGTGGTTAGCTAACAGCAGTTTACACTTAGTTGGGGAAAAAAAAGCTCTTAATTCGAACCTGAGCATAAAAATAGATGTCTGTTTGTTTTCTAAACATTTGATGAGTTAAATTCACCACTTTGGGTTTACACACAACAACTTACCACCATAAAAAGATAAGTCATCTCTCTTTTTCTTCGCTTGATGACCATTGAGACATCGCCATTCTTGTTGAAAATTTCAGAAACTCTCAGGTGGTCATGTGATTCGCTGCTAGCACTCTGATTGGATGATCTTAAAAAGTTGCCCAAAACAATCAAAATCTCTCAGATAGAAATGATGTTGTAATGCGGCTGTAACAAACCAGATGCTCGCGGATTATGAATGAACTCAAGGTTTTAATGAGCACAATGGAAAAAGACAATGAACAAAAGCCAGGCCAGGTCAATACCGAGAGATCCAAAACAGTAACAAGGGTGAGACAAATCGTGGTCAGGAAACGGGCATCAGAAAAACACAGGCAATCTAAACACAAGGGCTAGGCAAATCGTAATCGGAAAACTGGCGAGGATCAAGAAACCGGGAAGCAAGAGAACCGAGCAAACAAACACAAGGGCTAGGCAAAACAGGTCATACACAGGAATACAATCAGAATAATAACACTCAGTAGGCTCACAAAATGTAGAGGCAATACTGTGCAAAGAACACAACAAACAAAGGGGTATAAATACAGACATAAAGAAAAAGGTACAGGTGATTGTGATGAGACCTCAGGGGAGTCACTCCTAGGAAGTGGCTCCGGATTGGCTGATGGACTGCATGTGGTAGTGACTGGTGCATGAGGGGGATTGTGGGAAGTGGAATCCTGAGTGTTGGGTGAACCCAGAAGCATGACAGATGTTACCCCAATCTCAATGGGAAAGTGTTGAAGTGCAATTGCTTGGCAACGTTGCCCAAAAAGTTGCCCCGTGTATCATCAACTTAACAGATGTATTAATCTGGAAAATGGAAGAATGAAAAACAATCTCAACAGCATTACATGGTTTGGTCTTGTCCATTTACCTGTTGTACCAAGCCCCACTTTTCTGTATCTGACATATCAAACTTAATGGGTTGGTAGAACTAATAACTATTCCTCTATTCTTCTAAATGGCATTGAAAATACAATGTATTGCTTTACAACTTTCAAACTGGTGAAATAAGCTTCAAATATGATTCATCCAAGACTGAGTCCTCACCACTTGCAGATTTTTGTTTTGTTGGAACCACAAGAGCCCTTGAAAATGCTGAAGAAATTATTATTTTTATTATTATTTTGTCAAAATGAGTTGGTTGAATATTTTATATTTTATAAATCAGTTCTACACTTTTCACACACCAAGTATGTAAATAAAGCTCTTTTCAAAAGCTAGAGTTATTATCTCTGGATGAAACCTTTACTCAGAATGTACCATCATAACAGATAGATTTTTTTTTCCACAAATATGTATTAACATTATTATATTACACATTATTTGACTTATTATGCTGCTGCACTTTATTCCACACACTGTTTCCTAATTATTCATCGAGTTGTGTCCTGTTTGGACTGTCTGTAACCAGATCGGTTGAAACGAGCTCGAATACCAATGTGCACACAAACTCCATGTGAAATCATGTTGACTAAACTTCAACAAACCTCCTGATCTTAAACTTGAATACATTTTTTTAATGCTATAATTTAGCATTGTGAAAAGGATGGAAAGGAAATCAATTTCTTTTACATGCTGTCTACAGATATAGCAAACTGTTGCGTAAACCCATGTGATAATTATTGTTATGACTGAAATAAGAAACAGTGTCTTGCAAAAGTATTCATCCCCCTTGGTGTTTGTTCTGTTTTGCTGCATTACAAGCTGGAATTAAAATTGATTTTGGGGGGGTTAGCACCATTTGATTTACACAACATGCCGACCACTTTAAAGGTGAAAATTGTTGTTTTATTGCGACACAAACAATAATTAAAATTAAAAAACAGAAATCTGGAGTGGATAAGTATTCACCCCCTTTTGTATGAAACCCCTAAATAAGAGCTGGTCCAAACAGTTCACTTCATAAGTCACATAATTAGTTGATTAAGATCCACCTGTGTGCAATCAAAGTGTCACATGATCTGTCACATGATGTCTGTATAAATCAACCTGTTCTGGAAGGACCCTGACTCTGCAACATGACTAAGCAAGCAACATGAAAACCAAGGAGCCTCCAAACAGGTCAGAGACAAAGTTGTGGAGAAGTTTAGATCAGGGTTGGGTTATAAAAAATATCCCATTTTAACCCATTTATAACCCAGGGTTGGGTTATAAAAAATATCCAATTCTCTGGTCAAATGAGACTAAAATTTAACTTTTTGGCCATCATGGGAAATGCCATGTGTGGCGCAAACCCAACATCCTGAGAACACCATTCCTACAGTGAAGCATGGTGGTGGCAGCATCATGCTGTGGGGATGTTTTTCATATGCAGGGACAGGAAAGCTGGTCAGGACTGAAGGAAAGATGGATGGCACTAAATACAGAGCAATTCTGGAGGAAAACCTGTTTGAATCGGCCAGAGGTTTGAGGGTGGGATGAAGATTCACGTTCCAGCAGGGCAATGACCCTAAACATACTGCTAAAGCTACACTGGAGTGGTTTAAAGGGAAACATTTAAATGCCTTGGAATGGCCTCGTCAAAGCCCAGACCTCAATCCAATTGAGAATCTGTGGCATAACTTGAAGATTGCTGTACACCAACGCAACCCATCTAACTTGAAGGAGTTGGAGCAGTTTTGCCTTGAGGAACGGGCCAAAATCCCAGTGGCTAGATGTGCTAAGCTAATAGAGACATACCCCAAGAGACTTGCAGCTGTAATTGCAGCAAAAAGTGGTTCTACAAAGTATTGACTTTGGGGGGTGAATACTTATGCACACTCCAGATTTCTGTTTTTTCATCTTAATTATTGTTTGTGTCACAATTTTTAAAGGCAAGGCAAGTTTATTTATATAGCACATTTCATACACAGTGGCAGTTCAATGGGCTTTACAGAGGTAAAAGCAAAACAGTAAACAATTGAAAATAAAATTACATAAAATAAATGGGGAAGAAGAGAGAAAAAAAGAATTAAACAATAGTAGAAATAAAATAATAAAATGAAGTAAAAGTTCAGTAAAAAAAACAGCAGAATAAAATAGAATAAAAGTTAAGTAAAGTTTAAAACATGCAGAGACTGTAAAAGTTAAGTTAAAAAAATACCTTTAAAGTGGTCGGCATGTTGTGTAAATCAAATGGTGCTAAAGCTCCAAAAATCCATTTTAATTCCAGCTTCTAATGCGACAAAACAGGACAAACACCAAGGGGGATGAATACTTTTGTAACACACTGTGTCCTCTTACTCTCACTGAAGAAAATAGGCAATGAGCATAACAGTTGAGAAGAAAATGTTAAATCTGAAATGGTGTAATGAATCAGTTTCATACAAATAGAAATTCAGATCCATCCACTGTGAAAATCTGAGGGGGAAAAAGAAACCTGGAATGAAAAATAAATATTTTCAACGTACAAAGTACGTAAGACATTGACATGAAATCATCTGACTGAGGAAATATTACAGCAGTGGTATTAAAGGAGATAAATAACCTTTTTGTGCCCCAGTTTAAAAAAAAAGATGCTGTATTTGAAGTAAAGGAGAGCTGGTTATCTGACAGCTTATCATTTCCACATTCAGCTCAGTCCCCAGGTACATTACCTTTCTCTAATATAGTCAGTGATAACCCGTAAAATGATTCTGAGAGTTATTCAGAGTCTATATTTGAGGCTCCACATAGTAGAGATTGCTGGTCTTCATTGGAGTGTGAAATGAATTATGTTTCTTTATCCAACTCTCTTGTGAAAAGCATTTGGCTGGTGTTGCTTACCAACAAGACAAGAATTTCTTTCCTCTTGACTTCTGTTCATGATAACCTGTGAAGCAGTCACCATGTGAAGAGGACACCTTGTGCCAGTGGTGAAAGAAGACCTGGTATTAAAGTGTAACTTCACCCCCAGTTCGGAGCCTAACCCCACCCACTGCATAATTTTGAAAAATATGAAAAAGTGGGCAAAGGGCTGGGGGAGGGGCTGAGGAGGGGACAGGGTGGGGAGGGAGTCGTGGCTGTGTTGGGCAGGACTTCAGCATACAGTGGTGCTTGAAAGTTTGTGAACCCTTTAGAATTTTCTATATTTCTGCATAAATATGACCTAAAACATCATCAGATTTTCACACACGTCCTAAAAGTAGATAAAGAGAACCCAGTTAAACAAATGAGACAAAATATTATACTTGGTCATTTATTTGTTGAGGAAAATGATCCAATATTACATATCTGTGAGTGGCAAAAGTATGTGACCCTTTGCTTTCAGTATCTGGTGTGACCCCCTTGTGCAGCAATAACTGCAACTAAACGTTTGCGGTAACTGTTGATCAGTCCTGCACACCGGCTTGGAGGAATTTTAGCCCGTTCCTCCATACAGAACAGCTTCAACTCTGGGATGTTGGTGGGTTTCCTCACATGAACTGCTCGCTTCAGGTCCTTCCACAACATTTCCATTGGATTAAGGTCAGGACTTTGACTTGGCCATTCCAAAACATTACTTTTATTCTTCTTTAATCATTCTCTAATAGAACAACTTGTGTGCTTAGGGTCATTGTCTTGCTGCATGACCCACCTTCTCTTGAGATTCAGTTCATGGACAGATATCCTGACATTTTCCTTTAGAATTCGCTGGTATAATTCAGAATTCATTGTTCCATCAATGATGGCAAGCCGTCCTGGTCCAGATGCAGCAAAACAGGCCCAAACCATGATACTACCACCACCATGTTTCACAGATGGGATAAGGTTCTTATGCTGGAATGCAGTGTTTTCCTTTCTCCAAACATAACGCTTCTCATTTAAACCAAAAAGTTCTATTTTGGTCTCATCTGTCCACAAAACATTTTTCCAATAGCCTTCTGGCTTGTCCACGTGCTCTTTAGCAAACTGCAGACGAGCAGCAATGTTCTTTTTGGAGAGCAGTGGCTTTCTCCTTGCAACCCTGACATGCACACCATTGTTGTTCAGTGTTCTCCTGATGGTGGACTCATGAACATTAACATTAGCCAGTGTGAAAGAAGCCTTCAGTTGCTTAGGCTATGTTTACATTAGACCGTATCTGTCTCATTTTCTTCACGGATGCACTGTCCGTTTACATTAAACCGCCTGGAAACGCCGGGAAACGGGAATCCGCCAGCGTCCACGTATTCAATCCAGATCGTGTCAGCTCCGGTGCTGTGTAAACATTCAGAATACGCGGATACACTGTGCTGAGCTCTAGCTGGTGTCTCATTGGACAACGTCACTGTGACATCCACCTTCCTGATTCGCTGGCATTGGTCATGTGACGCGACTGCTGAAAAACGGCACAGACTTCTGCCTTGTATCACCTTTCATTAAAGAGTATAAAAGTATGAAAATACTGCAAATACTGATGCAAATACTGCCCATTGTGTAGTTATGATTGTCTTTAGGCTTGCCATCCTTCCACTTGCAAGTGGTAAGTGATATGCGCTGGGATCACACACACAGCGGCTCAGTCCCGAATCGTGGCTCGTGCACTTCACTCGCGCGCTGTGTGAGCTGCGCAGGGCCGGAGTGCGCACCCTCCAGAGGGCACTCGCTGTTCAGGGCGGAGTGATTTGGAGCGCAGGATGCCTGCGGAGCCGAGCGTATCCGTGTATTGGCGTTGCTATGTGCACGCAAATCGTGTATTGGTGTTGCTGTGTGCACGCTAATCGTTTTAAAAATGTTAATCTGATGATCCGCTGATACGGTCTAATGTAAACATGGGCTTAGAAGTTACCCTGGGGTCCTTTGTGACCTCGCCGACTATTACACGCCTTGCTCTTGGAGTGATCTTTGTTGGTCGACCACTCCTGGGGAGGGTAACAATGGTCTTGAATTTCCTCCATTTGTACACAATCTGTCTGACTGTGGATTGGTGGAGTCCAAACTCTTTAGAGATGGTTTTGTAACCTTTTCCAGCCTGATGAGCATCAACAACGCTTTTTCTGAGGTCCTCAGAAATCTCCTTTGTTCATGTCATGATACACTTCCACAAACATGTGTTGTGAAGATCAGACTTTGATAGATCCCTGTTCTTTAAATAAAACAGGGTGCCCACTCACACCTGATTGTATTGATTGAAAACACCTGACTCTAATTTCACCTTCAAATTAACTGCTAATCCTAGAGGTTCACATACTTTTGCCACTCACAGATATGTAATATTGGATCATTTTCCTCAATAAATAAATGACCAAGTATAATATTTTTGTCTCATTTGTTTAACTGGGTTCTCTTTATCTACTTTCTGGACTTGTGTGAAAATCTGATGATGTTTTAGGTCATATTTATGTAGAAATATAGAAAATTCTCAAGGGTTCACAAACTTTCAAGCACCACTGTATGTTTGAAAATCAGCATGGTTTCAGAGATTCAAGAGTGGGGGTCTTGGGGCAGGTGGGCCACCCACCTCTGAGTAGAGGGCATTAACTTGATTTTTTAAAATAAAAATCTCATGACCTAGAGACCTACCATAGTGTCAACTCTACATCAGTATTGACAATCCGTACCACAACCCCGGCTTTATGCTTCTCAGCAGCAGAGTATGCTTCACTGGTCTGGAGTAGATCAGCTCATGCCACCAAAATTGACCCAGCTTTAAATGCTTCCTGCCAGGCTGTCACTAGCTGCATGAAACCCACAAAAGTAGATGACCTTTAATTGCTGTTTGGCATTGCACCCCCTAGCATTAGAAGGACTATTACATCCCAGAAAGAGAAATTGAAACAGAAAAGTGACCCTCGCCACCCTCTTTTCAATCATGTGCCAGTGGGAAAGAGGCTGAAATCAAGGCACATCTTCATACATTCTGTTGAGCCACTGAGGAAAATCTAACAACCTCAGATACATCAACTTGGGCCTGCCATGGCCTAAAGGTTGGAGAAGTAGCTTTAGGACCAAAAGGTTGCCAGTTCGATTCCCTGGACCTGCAGGAATAGCTGAAGTGCCTTTGAGCAAGGCACCTAACCCTCAACTGCTGCTCTGGGTGTGTTGTACGGTATCTTATCTCTGGATAAGAGCATCTGCTAAACGCCTGTAATGTAAGCTGACAGATAACAACTCTGCAAGTCATACAGTTAAATTGAATTAGAGCGGCAGCTACAACTATTGACACTTTTTCAGATTTACCAATAAAAAACAATTTTACAAAGGTGAGTTTCAGTTCCAACAGTTATTATTGGTTAATTAATTGACCAGAAGACCCGCCTCACCCTTTGATCTTGTTGTCTGATGACACAGCTGAGATGGAATTTTTTTAGCACGTTCAGCAATTTGAGGAAAACCCAGACGTTATCATCGCAGGTAAGCGTGGTGGAAAGATCATGGACATGTTTTTACTGATCAAATTCACTGATATTTCATGATCTCCTCATCAAAACCTACTTTGTTTCTTACTCTTTCATTTGACAGCTGCCATTTTGTACCTAAACGTGCGTTTTGAGAAGTCATGTGAGGTGTCAATAATAGTGATCACTTTCACCGGTGTCCACCATTATCGACACCCTGTGGGATTAAGGGACATTTACAACTGTTATGGATCGATCTTTGTGTGACATTGTTGAAGTAAATGAAGTACTTAAAAAAAAAAAGTGCTGTGATTTATAATATTTTTTTTTCTGATTCATAACAGAATGGAATGTTTATAGAGTATTTGGAATCTGATTGCAATAAATAGAATTAGACCAGAATTAAATTCAGAGCAAATAAAAAAAAAAAAAATACATGCTTGAAATATTCAGATTTTTCAATTCCATTCAGATTTTTTTTTTTTTTTTTGCAGTTTGTTGTAAATAACTACCACATATTACAATATCAGGAGACATTTTATATTTTGGTTTGAGGAATGACATGCGACCTTTGACCTGGAGTTTCATGTGGTTACAGTATCAGTTGCCTGCTGACATTTATTGGTAAACTACAAAACTGGAAATTAATACAAACAACAACGAATGATTAACAAAATATGATCTATGAAAATACTTAGAAAGTGGAACAAAAAGATTTTCTGACGCAGGTTAAACATTATCAGTTAATTTGTTTACAAACATTAGAATTACTTCCTCATTTACATAAACACTGTCCGATATATTTATATAAAAGATATTTTGTACTAAATATAAGTCTATGTAAAACAAATTGTAAATAAAAACTATGTTTTGTTAACTTAATACCACATACCGATTATTTTTTATAAATAATCATCGGGGTGACGATAATTGTGGAACGGTGTCAATAACTGTGGACAAAGGTGTCAATAATTGTGGAATGGTGTCATGTGATCTGATACACTAAGTAATCAGGAATCAGCTCTTTTTTTTTTTCCAGTGAAAGTCTGAGTAATTGTTCATGCACAATTTATGTATTGAAAGTCTTTTCTCTTTTTGCAACGGCCAAAAGATCATTAAGGTGTCGATAATTGTAGCCACCACTCTCTTCATATATACTGGCAAAACATTGTTTGGAATAATAATTGTCTCCTACCTGTATAATCCAACTCTGAATACAAGGAACTTTTTCTTCCCATATATTGGTGATTCTGAATACAGCCCATATTTGGTTCCTTAAAATAGAGACAAGATCTGTAATGCCCCATTCTGCTGTGCTCCATGTGCTTTGTCACTACATTTGCCATCAGGGAAACACCACCTAAAGTGAGAATTACCCTTTGTGTGAACTCCCTTATAGGTGGGAAATTGGATCATATAGGAAAATAACGCCCCAAGAACAAAATCAGCACTTTTTGAATTCCTGCTGAAGCTGAAGAGCCTGAATGGCGATGGGGGAAAACCCAACCTTGTACAGCACCAGTTTATGACTGGGCTGCAGTGAAATCTGCTATCATTTCTATTCAGGATAGGTTCACTCAGTTTGTTAATGAAGACCACTGGGACACTGAAGAAGAAAACTAAGAAAGAGAGGCTTCTGGATTTCAAAAACAAGAGCTGTGCACTTAATTGATACAGATTTCAAAGGGGGTGGAGGGAAGGCATACAGCTTGCTTCTCTTCAAGGCTGTTCGAATTTGCGCGTGTGCTGTCATGTCTGTGAAATATTAATTGGTTGAGGGTGAACGAGGGCAAATGGTATCAGTTGAGGCTGCCAAGAGAATGGGGATGGAGTGTGTGTGTGTGTGTTGTGGGGGGATTATCACACACTTAAACGCTTGCATCATGTAGCACTGCAGATGTAATTATGGGCTGATCAACTTCATCTGAACAGCAGTTCAGCAGCTGAAGTCAGGATGAAAATCACAAAGGCTTCTGTTTTCATGGGGACAAAGTTCAGCTCATCAGCGAGGTCTGAACAACTCAGTTGTCATTTGAACATTAGCAAATTACAATGGCTGAGAACTAAGGTTCAGTTGAATTTTTAATGTTATGCTGTCTATAGCTTTTGTCATGTTTCTTCTCAACAGAATATTTGCCCAGAAAATGAACTCCAATATCTGTGTCATCGTAAACACGTCTTTACTTGCCTATCAGTCATGACGTCAGTATGATACAAGACATCTCATCTCATTATCTCTAGCCGCTTTATCCTTCTACAGGGTCGCAGGCAAGCTGGAGCCTATCCCAGCTGACTACGGGCGAAAGGCGGGGTTCACCCTGGACAAGTCGCCAGGTCATCACAGGGCTGACACATAGACACAGACACCCATTCACACTCACATTCACACCTACGCTCAATTTAGAGTCACCAGTTAACCTAACCTGCATGTCTTTGGACTGTGGGGGAAACCGGAGCACCCGGAGGAAACCCACGCGGACACGGGGAGAACATGCAAACTCCACACAGAAAGGCCCTCGCCGGCCACGGGGCTCAAACCCGGACCTTCTTGCTGTGAGGAGACAGCGCTAACCACTACACCACTGTGCTGCCCCGATACAAGACACCATTAGCTTTATCTGACTATTATATGTTTTAAGGTACTGAACCCCATATCAAAATTTATACAACCTTCTTCTGTTTTTTAGACATTTAAACAATCATTGTTTAATTTCACACCCACTGTATATTCAAGATTGTAAACAACACATCTACAGGATTGTAATACTCAAGTCCGACTCCTTCCCTAATTTTACAGACTTGTGACTTGACTTGGACTTGAGCACTGATGACTCGGACTTGGACTCAGACTTGTGCATTAACTGCATTCAGACTCGTAAATAGGAGACAAGGACTCTGATTTTTTTCTTTATTTTTTGCAACATGCCATAATAATTTGGCATAAGATATTTATATCTACATTATTTTTATACCAATTTTGTGCAAGAGAATGCACATTCACCTGTCCGTACTGTACGTCATGTTCAGGAGCAAACTAACGTTAATGGCGCTAAAATGCCTGGAGAGACGCCCCAGGATTGTCCGCTTTGCTTATACAGACTTCTCATGCAGTGGGAAAAAAATGCACTGCTATGTGTTCCATATGTAGAAGAACTATTGAGGAGACGACAGGGACAACCTTGAACTTCAATTGTCATTTGGCAAGACTCCACCCAGAGAAAGAAGTGACACTCAATGTTCATGGCTCTGTTGATAGTGGGCGGGGCTTGCTGAGTGATGAACAAGCTTTTTATCTGTAGCCTGTTAACTAAAATGAGGCAGTCGAGCAGGAACGTTAGTCCGACACAGTAGCAGAGACGCTTTCACAGAAAGTCAGCAACAGACACCGTCACATGGTGCAGTTGGAGTCTTGTTCTCAGACTCGACTCAGATCAATAGTGGACTCGACTCAGACTCAACTAGAAATTTTCTTTAATGACTTGGACTTGAACACTGGGGACTCGAGACTGGACTCGGACTTGAGGTTTAGTGACTCAACTACAACTCTGCGCATCTATAATGTATTATTACAAGGTAAGAACTCAGCCAAACCTACATGTGTTTGAGTGATTCCAAATGGTTGAGGCTCTATTTTTTACATTTTCAAACCAACTCCACTCTCAGAAAATAAAGTGCATTATTGTACCTTTAGGGGTACAACAGCTTGTCACTGGTTCAGTACCCTTTATATACTGCTTGGGAAGATATCTGGGGGGGGTTTGGTCCCTAAAAAGGTACACATAGTTACCCTCAGGACCAATGATGAGCCCTATGGGTTCATTAGTGTAGATTGTACCTTTGGAAACAGAAATGGACTCCTACTGTACGCCTGTTTCTAATGGTGTAGCTTCATAGCTGGGCTTGATGGATTAATTTGAAGCCATGGGGAAGCCAGGGCCTAAAGGTTAGAGAAGCCATATTTGGGACCAAAAGTTTGCCGATTTGATTCCCTGAACCAGCAGGAATGGCTGAAGTGCTCTTGAGCAAGGCACCTAACCCCTAACTGCTCCCCAGGCTCCTCTGGGTATGCTGTACTTTGTTCTGGATAAGGGTATCTGCTAAATGCCTGGAATGTAATTTCAAACATTATGTCAATAGGTGCTTTCAAAACAGAAGAACCTTTTCATAGGTCTTAGAACCACTGAAGTTCTTCCATTTTTGTGTGTCCATAGTGCAGGAACTGAGAGCGATTGTAGTTTTTTTTTTGTAGTATTGTAGTAGATTGTAGTATTTTTTTACCATATTAACATGCCATTGTGTGTCATGCCTGATGTAAAGACTCTTGTCTCTGCGAGCCTACCACACAGATTTAATACTTGTCATTTTTAGGGCATACCTAACAACATGTTTTCTTTCTCTCTCTCTCTTCCCCCCCCCCCATCTGTCCCTCTGAGTTACATGTTGATCCTGGGATTGAGATGCTGGCCTCTTCTGCCCCTCGGACCTGCTTGATCCATCCTGGTCCCCTGTGTCTGGTCGGAGTT
Organism: Neoarius graeffei; assembly: GCF_027579695.1. Lineage (NCBI taxonomy): Eukaryota > Metazoa > Chordata > Actinopteri > Siluriformes > Ariidae > Neoarius > Neoarius graeffei. The sequence continues at coordinate 77,573,809 of NC_083582.1, read as the reverse complement.
TTATCGCCCCACTCCTGTGAAGGACGGCCCCATGAGGACAGTTGATGGTTATACCTGTTAAAACTGTTAATATTATAGTCAGGCTGTCTGTTGTTGCCCAAATGAGGATGGGTTCCCTTTTGAGTCTGGTTCCTCTCGAGGTTTCTTCCTCATGTCGTCTGAGGGAGTTTTTCCTTGCCACCGTCGCCACAGGCTTGCTCATTGGGGATAGATTAGGGATAAAATTAGCTCATGTTTTAAGTCGTTCAAATTCTGTAAAGCTGCTTTGCGACAATGTTTATTGTTAAAAGCGCTGTACAAATAAACTTGATTTGATTTAGTTTTTAGAATGCCATTTTGAGGGACTTTTTTTAGCTCCTACTTTAAGGTAGGTGCTTTCCCAGCACAAGAGGAGCCATGAGTGATGTAAGTGTATGTTGAGTGGTCAAACATGAGCCCAAACAGGACCAACAACAGCCATTTTTAAAATTCAGTGTAAAACATTTGCCATGTAAACAACAGCTCTTAAAGGTAGACTGCATTTCAGATTTTTCAAGTTAAGGTCATGAAAAGAATTTTCCCGACGCCCGATTATTTTTGTTTAGTGACCAAAAGCTACTGAATTCAAATCACAGACTTCCAATTTTATTAGGGTTTTTTTTTTTTTTTAATAGAACAATTAATGAATTTAGGACTGCATGGCCCTAAATTCTCCGCTATTTTTTCCTGCTTCACCATGACCCAATTCAAGATACTACGTCATGCATCACGTGGTGGGCTTTCCCCGTTCACGCAAGGCATTGTGGGATACAAATTTGAAACAGGAGAGAAAAATGGAGGACATGAATGTACGAATGAAACATGAAAAACTGACTACAGTAACGGAAAGCGAGAAGAAAAGACGTTATGTTATATATGAAGGAAAGGAAACGAAGGACCAAACTAATAAATATGGGCGCTCAGCGAGCACCTCGGTGTGATCAGCTGTTCGTTTAGCGACAGAATGATGGAACTGTCAGTGCACGCTCAAAGGGAAACCTGTAGATGGCAGTAATGCAACACTGTGGATGCCAGCTGCTGTAAAACCCAAAAGAAGAAGAAGAAGGTAAACCTGCGCATGCGCACACGGACTTCCTCTGTCTGCTTGACTGCGCCAAGCGAGCGATTTCATGCACATTATTTGCTTTAATCCCCTCAAATTAAATAACTTCCCAGCCACAGAATGGCCTGATATTTTGTGAGATATTACAGAAATAAACAGATATCACAATCACCACATTTCAGACGGAACTAAATTTCACCGATTTTATGAGATCGAAAGGCTGTACAGCTTTAAGGTTAGCATTTAAAAATGGAAAAAAATATATATGTTTGGTCAAATGGATCAACAGAGAAGTCAAGGCTTTACTGAACATGTACATGACAGAGGACATGCAGTGCGATTTAGATGGGTCTAAGCGAAATATAAAATCTTCGCTAGCATTTCTTGCTAATGTCATGCTAGAAAGCCAGCTTACATCAAATCAGCATTCCTACTGGTGGTGCGAATGAAACAGAAAAGAAAACGCATTCATTCCCCTCTGTAAATTTTCCTACTGCAGTTACAAAACTCACTTGTTTCACACCTGCTGACTCTCTTTCTGTCACTGAATTCATCACTCAGTCTAATCCAACCTCCTGTCTGTTCGACCCTGCCCCCAACCCTCTATTTAAGATATGTTCATCTATCATCAGTATTCCAATTGCGACAGTAATTCATACATGTCTTGCTTCTGTCTCTGTCCCTACTGCCCTCAACACTGCTGCAGTTACCTCTGTTCTTCAGAAACCTGACTTGGATCCAACATCTCTTTCCAATTACAGCCCTATCTCAAATCTTCCTTTCCTAGGTAAAGTGATGGAAAGAGTGTTAACTACACAACCCCATGCCTTTCTGAATGATAACACACCCTACGAGCTTTTGCAGTCTGGTTTTCGTACTCAGCACAGCACTGAGACAGCTCTTCTGCGAGTTGGTAATGATCTCCTCCTGTCTGCCGATAGTGGTTCACTCAATATCCTTCTCCTCCTTGACTTAAGTGCAGCATTTGACACTGTCAATTATGATGTACTTATTTCCTGTCTTTCTTCTATTGGCATCACTGACATAACCCTTCAGCGATTTAGGTCATATCTCACAAAAAAAACAACAGTTTATCAGACTAGGGCCACACAAGTCCTCCACCTGTCCTGTTATGTGTGGTGTGCCTCAGGGATCAGTTCTTGGGCCCCTTCTCTTTCTAATTTGCAGCCTACCACTTGGTCAGATTATTCACAGCTATGGCCTTAACTTTCACTGCTATGCAGATGATATTCAGTTATATCTCAGTACATGCACTCCCTCAGACTTTCCTCACAATACACTACCTGATTGTATGTCTGATCTAAAGCTTTGGATGCAGGATAACTTTCTCAAGTTAAACACAAACAAAACTTACTGGTCAGCCCCAAATCCTTACTATCTCAGTCATCCAACCTTTTCCGTTAGTACTGATGATGTACTTGGTAAACCTGCTCCTGTTGTCAGAAATCTTGGTTTAGGGTTTGACCAATCACTTAATTTTGATCTAGATATCAAATCCGTCACCAAAATTTCATTAATTTATCTCCATAACGTTGCTCATCGCCCATTTCTGACTACTAATGATGCACAAAATCTGGTTCATGCTTTCATTATGTTGCGCTTAGACTACTGTAATTTCTTCTTCATCAGCCTCAGCTACAGTATGTTCAGAACTCTGCACCAGAGTTGTTACTCATACCAAGCACTCTGTTCACATCACCCTCATCCTCTCTCAGTTACACTGGCTACCGGTTCTGTCCCGTATTAAGTTGTAAGTATTGCTTCTCAGGTGGCATGGTGGTGTAGTGGTTAGCACTGTCACCTCACAGCAAGAAGGTTCTGGGTTCGAGCCCAGCGGCCAATGAGGGCCTTTCTGTGTGGAGTTTGCATGTTCTCCCCGTGTCCGCGTGGGTTTCCTCCGGGTGCTCCGGTTTCCCCCACAGTCCAAAGACATGCAGGTTAGGATAATTGGTGACTCTAAATTGGCCGTAGGTGTGAATGTGAGTGTGAATGGTTGTTTGTCTCTGTGTGTCAGCCCTGCGCTGATCTGGTGACTTGTCCAGGGTGAACCCCGCCTCAAGTCAGCTGGGATAGGCTCCAGCTTGCCCGTGACCCTGCACAGGATAAATGGCTACAGATAATGGATGGATGGATGGATGGATGGATGGATGGATGGATGGATGGATGGATGGATGTTTATAGCCCTGTATAACCTTGCTCCCTCCCTTACCTTAGTGAGTATTTGACCCCTTGCTGCCCTTCTTGCTCTCTCAAGTCTTCTACCACTAATCTCCCTCCTGTTCCATGTACCAGCCTTTCCACCCTGGGAGGCAGGTCCTTCAGTTTCATTGCCCCCAAACTCTGGAACTCTGTTCCTCAGTATTTCCGTGACTGGTCTTCTTTCAAAAGTGAATTAAAGATTTTACTCTTCAATGAACATTTCTCTTCCTCTTTTACTGCTTAATCCACTCCTCCTTCCCCATGTAAAGCAAACTTGGGATT